>NW_026600268.1:202500-502500 GCF_029448725.1 Salvelinus fontinalis
AGCTCTGAGTTGACCTTCGTCACTGAGCTGGTCAAAAAGCTCTTCATCATCATATCTCGTCCCGCCCGGCTTCTGGAATGTCTGGTGAGCTCTATTACAGGTCTCTTACAGGGACGTTGAATGTTCAGGCTGCGGCTCAGACACTCTGGAGACTCTATTCTAGAGCACCTGGTTCAAATGGGTTTCAGAGCAGTTCCCTCTCTAAATAGTTCAATGAGCTAGAAATATGTGGAATTGTTGCAATAGCTTGTGAGTGGGCAGTATATATATTTTTATTTTTTTTAAAAAAAAATTCACCTTTATTTAACCAGGTAGGCTAGTTGAGAACAAGTTCTCATTTGCAACTGTGACCTGGCCAAGATAAAGCATAGCAGTGTGAACAGACAACACAGAGTTACACATGGAGTAAACAATAAACTGTATGCTGTACTATCGTCACTTAATTGACATGTTGAATTATTTTGTCATATAAAATGATTTCATATTGTGCTAATTCCCCTAATGTGGAAAGTGTGTTAACTACCTTGTACAAGCTTTAATTTTCAACACATGAATTGAGTAGAATTACACATATTTTTTACCTCAGATTGGTGATGTTAATATCAAGATTATACTAAATAGATTTTGCTTTTAAAAAAAGTTGCTGGCCACAAACAAATCCTCGTATTTGACAGTCAAGCTAGCACTCAAATGAAACCCCTGTCACTTTGTAGGTCTGTGAGGTGATGATTCAAATTAAACCCCTGTCACCTTGTAGGTCTGTGAGGTGATGATTCAAATGAAACCCCTGTCACCTTGTAGGTCTGTGAGGTGATGATTCAAATGAAACCCCTGTCACCTTGTAGGTCTGTGAGGTGATGATTCAAATGAAACCCCTGTCACCTTGTAGGTCTGTGAGGTGATGATTCAAATGAAACCCCTGTCACCTTGTAGGTCTGTGAGGTGATGATTCAAATGAAACCCCTGTCACCTTGTAGGTCTGTGAGGTGATGATTCAAATGAAACCCCTGTCACCTTGTAGGTCTGTGAGGTGATGATTCAAATGAAACCCCTGTCACCTTGTAGGTCTGTGAGGTGATGATTCGTTGAGATGTTCCAGTCAAAAAAGTGTTGTTTCTGTTTTGTATTGGCCGTCTACTGTGAACGTGACACAGAGAGATGAGTAGACAAATGGCTACTACAGGTTGTCATCTATCGACAGGTACATGTAGTTTACCCAAGTTAGTTGTGGTTTTATCTTTTAGAAGAGCGCAAACGGTACACGTCACCCCGGTTATTGTCCCAGTTCCATTGATCTTTATAGACAATGGTGATGTGAGTCATTTGCGCTAGCTTTTGATTACAGTAGAACAAGCCAATCAAAGTGTAGAGTGACTGCTTGGTAAATGTTGGTGTGTGTGCAGTTTATAAGCTACTCATTTAGCTAAATAGAACTAATCTGAACACAAGTGTGACGTATGTATGTGTAGGGAGTAATGTTTATTTTTGGCCTTCAAAATATCACAACTTATTTCAGCATATTGATTATGAATTTGGACATTTAAAAACAAATTCATAATCAACAACAGGTAGCAGGAACAGTAACATTTTCAACTTATGTTTTAGGAATATAAATGTAAATGATACTTTCCGCATCATTTTTCAACAGGATTCTACTTAATCACGTAAAAACTAAAAACTAATGAATGAACCCCAAAACGTGCTTTGGTTTATTGATTTTGATAATATAGCTGAAATCGTGAAAAATATGTTTATTTTGCCTACTATTCCAAATGGCACCCTATTCCCTTTATAGTGCACTGCTTTAGACCAGAACTCTATGGTCCCAAATGGTGCCCTATTCCCTTTATAGTGCACTACTTTAGACCAGAGCTCTATGGTACCAAATGGTGCCCTATTCCCTTTAAAGTGCACTACTTTAGACCAGAGCTCTATGGTCCCAAATGGTGCCCTATTCCCTTTATAGTCCACTGTTTTAGACCAGAACTCTATGGTCCCAAATGGTGCCCTATTCCCTTTATAGTGCACTGCTTTAGACCAGAACTCTATGGTCCCAAATGGTGCCCTATTCCCTTTATAGTGCACTACTTTAGACCAGAGCTCTATGGTACCAAATGGCATCCTATTCCCTATATAGTGCACCACTTTAGACCAGAACTCTATGGTCCCAAATGGTGCCCTATTCTCTATACAGTGCACTACTTTAGACCAGAACTCTATGGTCCCAAATGGCATCCTATTCCCTATATAGTGCACCACTTTTGGACCAGGCCCTCATAGGGCTCTGATCAAAGGTAGTGCACCATGTAGGGAATAGGATGCCATTTGGGACACACATACACATTCCATACTGTTAATCCCCTTTAATCTGTCTCCCTCTCTCATTTTTCACTGTAGCTAAATCAACAATACTAGAGGCTAACTTTATGACAGATTGCGCGGTGTATTTAACCAAAACACATCCCTTGTTTTCATAGATATAGGTCAAAGATGTCTTTATATGAGTCATTACATACACAGCATTATGTTATATGCCTGAGAATATTTTGTAAAACGTCCACCCACGTACACTGCTGCCATGGACCAACACCACATTCAATGACAGTTGAAATGAACTCCTCCAACTGTCCAGTTGACATTCAAAGCTATATGTACATAAGTCACTGGAGTGTCCCTGGATTTACACACTCTGATTGATGGCTTCCCCTGCCTGTCAAAGGCTTGGTCCCACCTCCTTCTGCTGTTGCGTCTCATCTTCCCGTTGCCAGAGCGACCGGCGGAAGAGGTCGATAGGGTCAGGCTGGATGCTTCTCCTTGTGTCAGTTATATGAGAGAGAGAGAGTGAGAGGGAAGAGACAGACGAGGATGGAGGGAGAGAGAAACTGAAATGGAGGCGGGAGAGAGAGAGCGAGAGAAGGAAAGATGGAGGGAAGGATGGAGGGAGAGAGAAAGTGAAATGAAGAGGAGAGAGATGGAGAGAGAGAGAATGAAAGAGGTAGGGAAAGGTGGAGGGGAGAGAGGAGAGAGAAAGTGAAATGGAGGGGAGAGAGAGAGGGGGGGGGGGGTCCAGTTCATTTGGCATTCTAGTCACAGTCTCCTCTGATTTGGTGAAATGTCAGAGCCATGGTGGAAGAACATTATCCCACGTAGAGGTACGTAGAGCAGAGCAGAACTCTGTGCAGAGAGCTTCACTCCCACAGAATCAAGTACAATACTTATATTACTCTTATATTGTGTCTCTAATCTATGATCACTCCACTCATCATAGTTGGCAATTCAGGGAACTTTGTAAATTTACTCAAAGAAATATAATCTATTCTAGTCCTTCTATTTCTATGGGTTCACTCCTCTCATCTGTATCTTAGTTGGCAAGGCCAGGGAACAGTTGAACATCGGAACACTGAAACCAGGAAATGACCTTCCCCTCCCAGCCCCAGGTGCTCTGGTTTCTAATAACAGTGTTATATCCCTCCACAAAGGGTGAATGAAAGAGATGCCCAGAGGACAGAATAAAAGGCTATGTTAATCAGCTGCAGCACTTATTGGAGCAGCAATTCAAAGTTATGACCATGTTAGTACCCAGCAGTTTATTAGCTCCTTATTTCAGCCTATAGGATTCCCCAGTTAAACTCAAAACAGCACACACTATACCATACACAATGGTAGTCGATGTGGCAGATTTTGTCTGTTACACTCTATATTGTTCCCCCTCTTCTCAATACCACAGACAGTACAGTCAATATTGTCCTCCCTCCTCTCAATACCACAGACAGTACTGTCAATATTGTCCTCCCTCCTCTCAATACCACAGACAGTACTGTCAATATTGTCCTCCCTCCTCTCAATACCACAGACAGTACAGTCTATAATGTTCCCCCTCTTCTCAATACCACAGACAGTACTGTCAATATTGTCCCCCCTCCTCTCAATACCACAGACAGTACAGTCAATATTGTCCCCCCTCTTCTCAATACCACAGACAGTACAGTCAATATTGTCCTCCCTCCTCTCAATACCACAGACAGTACAGTCTATAATGTTCCCCCTCTTCTCAATACCACAGACAGTACTGTCAATATTGTCCCCCCTCCTCTCAATACCACAGACAGTACAGTCAATATTGTCCCCCCTCTTCTCAATACCACAGACAGTACAGTCTATATTGTTCCCCCTCTTCTCAATACCACAGACAGTACTGTCAATATTGTCCCCCCTCCTCAATACCACAGACAGTACTGTCAATATTGTCCCCCCTCCTCTCAATACCACAGACAGTACTGTCAATATTGTCCCCCCCTCCTCTCAATACCACAGACAGTACTGTCAATATTGTCCTCCCTCTTCTCAATACCACAGACAGTGGTCAATATTGTCCCCCCTCCTCAATACCACAGACAGTACTGTCAATATTGTCCCCCCTCCTCAATACCACAGACAGTACTGTCAATATTGTCCTCCCTCTTCTCAATACCACAGACAGTACAGTCAATATTGTCCCCCCTCCTCAATACCACAGACAGTACTGTCAATATTGTCCCCCCCCTCCTCTCAATACCACAGACAGTACAGTCAATATTGTCCCCCCCTCCTCTCAATACCACAGACAGTACAGTCAATATTGTCCCCCCTCTTCTCAATACCACAGACAGTACTGTCAATATTGTCCTCCCTCTTCTCAATACCACAGACAGTACAGTCAATATTGCCCCCCCCCTCCTCTCAATACCACAGACAGTACAGTCAATATTGTCCCCCCTCCTCAATACCACAGACAGTACTGTCAATATTGTCCCCTCCCTCCTCTCAATACCACAGACAGTACAGTCAATATTGTCCCCCCTCCTCTCAATACCACAGACAGTACTGTCAATATTGTCCCCCCTCTTCTCAATACCACAGACAGTACAGTCTATATTGTTCCCCCTCTTCTCAATACCACAGACAGTACTGTCAATATTGTCCCCCCTCCTCAATACCACAGACAGTACTGTCAATATTGTCCCCCCTCCTCTCAATACCACAGACAGTACTGTCAATATTGTCCCCCCCCTCCTCTCAATACCACAGACAGTACAGTCAATATTGTCCCCCCTCCTCAATACCACAGACAGTACTGTCAATATTGTCCCCTCCCTCCTCTCAATACCACAGACAGTACAGTCAATATTGTCCCCCCTCCTCTCAATACCACAGACAGTACTGTCAATATTGTCCCCCCTCTTCTCAATACCACAGACAGTACTGTCAATATTGTCCCCCCTCCTCAATACCACAGACAGTACTGTCAATATTGTCCCCCCTCCTCTCAATACCACAGACAGTACTGTCAATATTGTCCCCCCCCTCCTCTCAATACCACAGACAGTACAGTCAATATTGTCCCCCCCTCCTCTCAATACCACAGACAGTAAAGTCAATATTGTCCCCCCTCTTCTCAATACCACAGACAGTACTGTCAATATTGTCCTCCCTCTTCTCAATACCACAGACAGTACAGTCAATATTGTCCCCCCCCTCCTCTCAATACCACAGACAGTACAGTCAATATTGTCCCCCCTCCTCAATACCACAGACAGTACTGTCAATATTGTCCCCTCCCTCCTCTCAATACCACAGACAGTACAGTCAATATTGTCCTCCCTCCTCTCAATACCACAGACAGTACAGTCAATATTGTCCTCCCTCTTCTCAATACCACAGACAGTACAGTCAATATTGTCCCCCCTCTTCTCAATACCACAGACAGTACTGTCAATATTGCCCCCCCCCCTCCTCTCAATACCACAGACAGTACAGTCAATATTGTCCCCCCTCCTCTCAATACCACAGACAGTACTGTCAATATTGTCCTCCCTCCTCTCAATACCACAGACAGTACTGTCAATATTGTCCTCCCTCCTCTCAATACCACAGACAGTACTGTCAATATTGTCCTCCCTCCTCTCAATACCACAGACAGTACTGTCAATATTGTCCTCCCTCCTCTCAATACCACAGACAGTACAGTCAATATTGTCCCCCCTCCTCTCAATACCACAGACAGTACAGTCAATATTGTCCCCCCTCCTCTCAATACCACAGACAGTACAGTCAATATTGTCCTCCCTCCTCTCAATACCACAGACAGTACCGTCAATATTGTCCCCCCTCCTCTCAATACCACAGACAGTACAGTCAATATTGTCCTCCCTCTTCTCAATACCACAGACAGTACTGTCAATATTGTCCCCCCTCCTCAATACCACAGACAGTACTGTCAATATTGTCCTCCCTCTTCTCAATACCACAGACAGTACAGTCAATATTGTCCCCCCTCCTCAATACCACAGACAGTACTGTCAATATTGTCCCCCCCCCCTCCTCTCAATACCACAGACAGTACAGTCAATATTGTCCCCCCCTCCTCTCAATACCACAGACAGTACAGTCAATATTGTCCCCCCTCCTCTCAATACCACAGACAGTACTGTCAATATTGTCCTCCCTCTTCTCAATACCACAGACAGTACTGTCAATATTGTCCCCCCTCCTCAATACCACAGACAGTACTGTCAATATTGTCCCCCCTCCTCAATACCACAGACAGTACTGTCAATATTGTCCTCCCTCTTCTCAATACCACAGACAGTACAGTCAATATTGTCCCCCCTCCTCAATACCACAGACAGTACTGTCAATATTGTCCCCCCCCTCCTCTCAATACCACAGACAGTACAGTCAATATTGTCCCCCCCTCCTCTCAATACCACAGACAGTACAGTCAATATTGTCCCCCCTCTTCTCAATACCACAGACAGTACTGTCAATATTGTCCTCCCTCTTCTCAATACCCCAGACAGTACAGTCAATATTGCCCCCCCCCCTCCTCTCAATACCACAGACAGTACAGTCAATATTGTCCCCCCTCCTCAATACCACAGACAGTACTGTCAATATTGTCCCCTCCCTCCTCTCAATACCACAGACAGTACAGTCAATATTGTCCCCCCTCCTCTCAATACCACAGACAGTACTGTCAATATTGTCCCCCCTCTTCTCAATACCACAGACAGTACAGTCTATATTGTTCCCCCTCTTCTCAATACCACAGACAGTACTGTCAATATTGTCCCCCCTCCTCAATACCACAGACAGTACTGTCAATATTGTCCCCCCTCCTCTCAATACCACAGACAGTACTGTCAATATTGTCCCCCCCCTCCTCTCAATACCACAGACAGTACAGTCAATATTGTCCCCCCCTCCTCTCAATACCACAGACAGTACAGTCAATATTGTCCCCCCTCTTCTCAATACCACAGACAGTACTGTCAATATTGTCCTCCCTCTTCTCAATACCACAGACAGTACAGTCAATATTGTCCCCCCCCTCCTCTCAATACCACAGACAGTACAGTCAATATTGTCCCCCCTCCTCAATACCACAGACAGTACTGTCAATATTGTCCCCTCCCTCCTCTCAATACCACAGACAGTACAGTCAATATTGTCCTCCCTCCTCTCAATACCACAGACAGTACAGTCAATATTGTCCTCCCTCTTCTCAATACCACAGACAGTACAGTCAATATTGTCCCCCCTCTTCTCAATACCACAGACAGTACTGTCAATATTGTCCCCCCCCTCCTCTCAATACCACAGACAGTACAGTCAATATTGTCCCCCCTCCTCTCAATACCACAGACAGTACTGTCAATATTGTCCTCCCTCCTCTCAATACCACAGACAGTACTGTCAATATTGTCCTCCCTCCTCTCAATACCACAGACAGTACTGTCAATATTGTCCTCCCTCCTCTCAATACCACAGACAGTACTGTCAATATTGTCCTCCCTCCTCTCAATACCACAGACAGTACAGTCAATATTGTCCCCCCTCCTCTCAATAATACAGAATTACAGTCAATATTGTCCTCCCTCTTCTCAATACCACAGACAGTACAGTCAATATTGTCCTCCCTCCTCTCAATACCACAGACAGTACCGTCAATATTGTCCCCCCTCCTCTCAATACCACAGACAGTACAGTCAATATTGTCCTCCCTCTTCTCAATACCACAGACAGTACTGTCAATATTGTCCCCCCTCCTCAATACCACAGACAGTACTGTCAATATTGTCCTCCCTCTTCTCAATACCACAGACAGTACAGTCAATATTGTCCCCCCTCCTCAATACCACAGACAGTACTGTCAATATTGTCCCCCCCCTCCTCTCAATACCACAGACAGTACAGTCAATATTGTCCCCCCCTCCTCTCAATACCACAGACAGTACAGTCAATATTGTCCCCCCTCTTCTCAATACCACAGACAGTACTGTCAATATTGTCCTCCCTCTTCTCAATACCACAGACAGTACAGTCAATATTGTCCCCCCCCTCCTCTCAATACCACAGACAGTACAGTCAATATTGTCCCCCCTCCTCAATACCACAGACAGTACTGTCAATATTGTCCCCTCCCTCCTCTCAATACCACAGACAGTACAGTCAATATTGTCCCCCCTCCTCTCAATACCACAGACAGTACTGTCAATATTGTCCCCCCTCTTCTCAATACCACAGACAGTACAGTCTATATTGTTCCCCCTCTTCTCAATACCACAGACAGTACTGTCAATATTGTCCCCCCTCCTCAATACCACAGACAGTACTGTCAATATTGTCCCCCCTCCTCTCAATACCACAGACAGTACTGTCAATATTGTCCCCCCTCCTCTCAATACCACAGACAGTACTGTCAATATTGTCCTCCCTCTTCTCAATACCACAGACAGTGGTCAATATTGTCCCCCCTCCTCAATACCACAGACAGTACTGTCAATATTGTCCCCCCTCCTCAATACCACAGACAGTACTGTCAATATTGTCCTCCCTCTTCTCAATACCACAGACAGTACAGTCAATATTGTCCCCCCTCCTCAATACCACAGACAGTACTGTCAATATTGTCCCCCCCCTCCTCTCAATACCACAGACAGTACAGTCAATATTGTCCCCCCCTCCTCTCAATACCACAGACAGTACAGTCAATATTGTCCCCCCTCTTCTCAATACCACAGACAGTACTGTCAATATTGTCCTCCCTCTTCTCAATACCACAGACAGTACAGTCAATATTGTCCCCCCCTTCCTCTCAATACCACAGACAGTACTGTCAATATTGTCCCCCCTCCTCAATACCACAGACAGTACTGTCAATATTGTCCCCTCCCTCCTCTCAATACCACAGACAGTACAGTCAATATTGTCCTCCCTCCTCTCAATACCACAGACAGTACAGTCAATATTGTCCTCCCTCTTCTCAATACCACAGACAGTACAGTCAATATTGTCCCCCCTCTTCTCAATACCACAGACAGTACTGTCAATATTGTCCCCCCCCTCCTCTCAATACCACAGACAGTACAGTCAATATTGTCCCCCCTCCTCTCAATACCACAGACAGTACTGTCAATATTGTCCTCCCTCCTCTCAATACCACAGACAGTACAGTCAATATTGTCCTCCCTCTTCTCAATACCACAGACAGTACAGTCAATATTGTCCCCCCTCTTCTCAATACCACAGACAGTACTGTCAATATTGTCCTCCCTCCTCTCAATACCACAGACAGTACTGTCAATATTGTCCCCCCTCCTCTCAATACCACAGACAGTACAGTCAATATTGTCCCCCCTCCTCTCAATACCACAGACAGTACAGTCAATATTGTCCTCCCTCTTCTCAATACCACAGACAGTACAGTCAATATTGTCCTCCCTCCTCTCAATACCACAGACAGTACAGTCAATATTGTCCCCCCTCCTCTCAATACCACAGACAGTACAGTCAATATTGTCCTCCCTCTTCTCAATACCACAGACAGTACAGTCAATATTGTCCTCCCTCCTCTCAATACCACAGACAGTACAGTCAATATTGTCCCCCCTCTTCTCAATACCACAGACAGTACTGTCAATATTGTTCCCCCCCCTCCTCTCAATACCACAGACAGTACTGTCAATATTGTCCTCCCTCCTCTCAATACCACAGACAGTACAGTCAATATTGTCCTACCTCCTCTCAATACCACAGACAGTACTGTCAATATTGTTCCCCCTCCTCAATACCACAGACAGTACTGTCAATATTGTCCTCCCTCCTCTCAATACCACAGACAGTACAGTCAATATTGTCCTCCCTCCTCTCAATACCACAGACAGTACAGTCAATATTGTCCTCCCTCCTCTCAATACCACAGACAGTACAGTCAATATTGTCCTCCCTCCTCTCAATACCACAGACAGTACAGTCAATATTGTCCTCCCTCTTCTCAATACCACAGACAGTACTGTCAATATTGTCCTCCCTCCTCTCAATACCACAGACAGTACAGTCAATATTGTCCCCCCTCTTCTCAATACCACAGACAGTACTGTCAATATTGTCCTCCCTCCTCTCAATACCACAGACAGTACTGTCATTATTGTCCTCCCTCCTCTCAATACCACAGACAGTACTGTCAATATTGTCCTCCCTCCTCTCAATACCACAGACAGTACTGTCAATATTGTCCCCCCTCCTCTCAATACCACAGACAGTACAGTCAATATTGTCCTCCCTCCTCTCAATACCACAGACAGTACAGTCAATATTGTCCTCCCTCTTCTCAATACCACAGACAGTACTGTCAATATTGTCCTCCCTCCTCTCAATACCACAGACAGTACTGTCAATATTGTCCTCCCTCCTCTCAATACCACAGACAGTACTGTCAATATTGTCCTCCCTCCTCTCAATACCACAGACAGTACTGTCAATATTGTCCCCCCTCCTCTCAATACCACAGACTGTACAGTCAATATTGTCCTCCCTCTTCTCAATACCACAGACAGTACTGTCAATATTGTCCTCCCTCCTCTCAATACCACACACAGTACAGTCAATATTGTCCTCCCTCTTCTCAATACCACAGACAGTACTGTCAATATTGTCCTCCCTCCTCAATACCACAGACAGTACAGTCTATATTGTTCCCCCTCTTCTCAATACCGACGGCAGGGTAGCCTAGTGGTTCGAGCGTTGGACAGTACTGTAACCGAAAGGTTGCTGGATCGAATCCCCGAGCTGACAAGGTAAAAATTTGTCGTTCTGCCCCTGAACAAGGCTGTTAACCCACTTTTCCTAGGCCGTCATTGAAAATAAGAATTTGTTCTTAACTGACTCGCCTAGTTAAATAAAGGTAAAAATATATATATTGTCCCCCCTCCCCTTCATGTACAGGAGTTCAATCCAGAAAAGTCAATACTACATCAAGTTTATGTGGCAGACTGGCAGCTGTGGTGTAACTGTATATGGTTCCGTGTCCCCCCCCCCCCTAAATAACACAGACAGTACTGTCAATATTGTCCCCCCCCCTCTCTGTAGGAGTTCAACCCAGAGGAGTTCTATCACCTGCTGGAGGCAGCGGAGGACCACGCCAAGGAGGGACACCTGATGAAGACGGACATCCCTCGTTACATCATCAGCCAGCTGGGTCTGACCCGGGACCCTCTGGAGGGTGAGACACACACACATTTAATGAAGATGGACACTCCTTGTTACGACAGGACACTCTAGAGCCCTCAACTCTGGAACCGCTTTTATTCCTTTCTTCTCCTCCAATCAGGGACTGATTTAGACCTGGGACACCAGGTGGGTGGAATTAATTATCAGGGAGAACGGAAAACCAGCAGGCTCCGGACCTCGTTGGGTAAGAGTTTAATACCCCTAGACTAGAGGGTGAGTAAGGGAGGGGGAGGGAAGTAGGAAGACGAGAAGGAAGAGAGGAACGGAAAGAGAAATTGAGGGTTGGGACAGACCAGGGACCCTCTAGAGGGTGAGAGAGAAGGGGGAGAGGGAGGAGGAGAGAGAGAGGAAGAGAGGGAAGAGATGAATGGAAAGAGACAGATTGAAGGCTGGGACAGACCAGGGACCCTCTGGAGGGGGAGAGAGAAGGATGAGAGGGAGGAGGAGAGAGAAGAGAGGAACAGAAATAGACAGATTCAGATGGCTGGGACAGACCAAGCACCCTCTGGAGGGTGAGAGAGATGTAGGAGAGAGGAGTAGAGGGGAGACATTTAATGAAGAAGAGAGTAAGGAAGAGAGGGATGAGAGGAACAGAAAGAGACATGCAGACAGCTGGGACTGACCTGCGACCGTGTGGAGGTTGGGATAGGGGGAGGGAGAGACAGTAGACGGAAACAGAAAGAGACAGATTTAGGGCATCGTGTACCTGTAGAAGCCAAACAAGAGAAAATGAAAGATTGATGGTTGAGATTTCCCTACCCACATTTTGACAGCCACACTCCCCTCGGGTGTTTATTGTAGGTAATTAACTATAAAACTAGCAAAAATAACCTTAGAAAAAACAATACATTTTGGCATGAGAAAAATAACAGCATCTTGGCATTGTAGCATGTGGGCAGTGATCCACCTGTCAACTAGCCTGGTCCCAGCTCTTGTCATTGTCACACTGAACCTTGGCAAGACAGCACAAACAGACCTGGGACCAGGCTACCTGTAGACAATATTGAGATGCAGAGAGAACTCCCTTTACTGATTATGAAGCCGGTCGCAGCACTGCACTCACTGTCATTAATATACATATTGTCTAAACACACACCAGCCCCCAAACTCCTTCTCTGACTCCTTCAATTCATTCCAGCTTCACTTCTCACAGTGGCAAATCCATCACAAGCTGTTCATTAAGCTACACAATGTAAATGGGTTAGAAAGACTAATCAGAGTCCGACTGGCTGCTATTTGTCAGCTACCTTCAGTCTGGTTGAAGAAATATGAGTTTGGGTTTTAGTGGGTTGTCACAATGTGACACTTTTTACAAACGATCTCTTGGTTTAGCACCTTTCTGTTTTTCACCCATACAAATATTCACAGCTTGATCTCTCTTTCTCTCTCTCTCACACTCTCGTCTTCCCTCCCTCTCTCGGTTCCCCAAACACAACCATTTTGTTTTAGAAATGTTGTTACCAAGGTGACAAGAAGATATATTATTTTCACATCACTTTGTGTGACATCTAATTCAAATTAACGAGATGTTTACTTAAAGGTGCAATGCAGCCGTTTTTATCTCAATATAAAATCATTTCTGGTAACAGGGAAGTACCTTACTGTGATTGTTTTCAGTTAAAATTGCTAAAAAAATATTATTCTTAGCAAAGAGTACCGTCTGGAAGTGGTCTGAGTGGGGAGGGGAAAACTGAAAATGAGCTTTTATTGGTCTATTAACTCATTTACCAGCTCCATCCTACCAAAACAGGCTGACATTTCAGGCGGTTGTTTCAAACAGCTCCAACACAAACCTTTACTCCAACTTCATAGTGTGGAAATATATACAGTGCTTTGGAAAGTATTCAGACCCCTTGACTATTGTAGCTGGAAACGGCAGATTTTCTTATGGAATATCTACATAGGCGTACAGAGGCTCATTATCAGCAACCATCACTTCTGTGTTCAATGGCACGTTGTGTTAGTTAATCCAAGTTTATAATTTTAAAAGGCTAATTGATCATTAGAAAACCCTTTTGCAATTATTTTAGCACAACTGAAAACTGTTGTGCTGATTAAGGAAGCAATAAAACTGGCCTTTAGACTAGTTGAGTATCTGGAGCATCAGCATTTGGGGGTTCGATTACAGGCTCAAAATGACCAGAAACAAAGACTTTCTTCTGAAACTCGTCAGTCTCTTCTTGTTCTGAGAAATGAAGTCTATTCCATGCGAGAAATTGCCAAGAAACTGAAGATCTATGTAGATATTCCATAAAAAAATCTGCTGTTTCCAGCTACAATAGTCAATTACATCATTAAAAATGTCTACACTGTATTTCTGATCAATTTGATGTTATTTTAATGGACAAAAAAATTGCTTTTCTTTCAAAAACAAGGACATATCTAAGTGACCCCAAACTTTTGAACGGTAGTGTACATACTGTAAGTATTCAGACCCTTTACTCAGTGCTTTGTTGAAGCACCTTTGGCAGCGATTACAACCTCAAGTCTTCTTGGGTATAACGCTACAAGCTTGGCATACCTGTATTTGGTGAGCTTCTCCCATTCTTCTCTGCAGATCCTCTCAAGCTCTGTCAGGTTGGATGGGGAGCATTGCTGCACAGCTATTTTCAGGTCTCTCCAGAGATTTTCTGGCTGGGCCACTCATCAAGGACATTCAGAGACCTTCGCCCCAGTCTGAGGTTCTGAGCACTCTGGAGCAGGTTTTCATCAAGGATCTCTCTGTACTTTGCTCTGTTCATCTTTGCCTCGATCCGGACTAGTCTCACAGTCCCTGCCGCTAAAAAATATCCCCACAGCAGGATGCTGCCACCACCATACTTCACTGTAGGGATGGTGCCAGGTTTCCTCCAGACGTGACGCTTGACATTTAGGCCAAAGAGTTCAATCTTGGTTTCATCAGACCAGAGAATCTTGTTTCTCATGGTTTCAGTCCTTTAGGTGCCTTTAGGCAAATTCCAAGCGGGCTGTCATGTGCCCTTTACTGAGTAGTGGCTTCCATCTGGCCACTCTACAATAAGTGCCTGATTGGTGGAGTGCTGCAGAGATGGTTGTCCTTCTGGAAGGTTCTCTCATCTCCACAGAGGAATTCTGGAGCTCTTTCAGAGTGACCATCGGGTTCTTGGTCACCTCTCTGACCAAGGCCCTTCTCCCCCGATTGCTCAGTTTGGCCAGGTGGCCCGTTTTAGGAAGAGTCTTGGTGGTTCCAAACTTTTTCCATTTAAGAATGATGGAGGCCACTGGGTTTTTGGGGACACTCAATGCTGCAGACAATTTCCATTTTAGAATAAGGCTGTAACGTAACAAAATGTGGAACAAGTCAAGGGGTCTGAATACTTTCCAAAGGCACTGTATATATAAAACATGGAAATCCCGTTTTTGACTGCACTGGGCCTTTAACATATTTGCATGTATTTGTTCAGCACTCTCCCCCTCATCCAGAGTGACTCACATGTCAAAGTGATTTTGTTATTGTAGAGAAAAACCTAAACAACACTCTTTAAAGTGAATTGCCATTGCATTGCTCAGCCTGTAAGACAACTAAATGTGGAATAAGTCACTTTCTGAAGGCACTGTATGTATACACAATGCTATTGATCTGCAACAGTACACACCAGTTACTGTATTGAGTGTTAAATCATGTGTTTTTGTCCAGACATTGTGAGCATGGACAACTACTATGACAGTGAAGGTCCCCACACCCCAGAGCCAGACGATTCCGCAGAGGTGAGGACCCTCCATCTCTAATGATAAATACACTCGCAGACACAGCAGATCAGAGGTGAGGACCCTCCATCTCTAATGAGAAATACACTCACAGACACACCAGATCAGAGGTGAGGACCCTCCATCTCTAATGAGAAATACACTCACAGACACAACAGATCAGAGGTGAGGACCCTCCATCTCTAATGAGAAATACACTCACAGACACACCAGATCAGAGGTGAGGACCCTCCATCTCTAATGAGAAATACACTCACAGACACACCAGATCAGAGGTGAGGACCCTCCATCTCTAATGAGAAATACACTCACAGACACACCAGATCAGAGGTGAGGACCCTCCATCTCTAATGAGAAATACACTCACAGACACACCAGATCAGAGGTGAGGACCCTCCATCTCTAATGAGAAATACACTCACAGACACACCAGATCAGAGGTGAGGACCCTCCATCTCTAATGAGAAATACACTCACAGACACACCAGATCAGAGGTGAGGACCCTCCATCTCTAATGAGAAGTAAACTCACAGACACACCAGATCAGAGGTGAGGACCCTCCATCTCTAATGAGAAATACACTCACAGACACAACAGATCAGAGGTGAGGACCCTCCATCTCTAATGAGAAATACACTCACAGACACACCAGATCAGAGGTGAGGACCCTCCACCTCTAATGAGAAATACACTCACAGACACACCAGATCAGAGGTGAGGACCCTCCATCTCTAATGAGAAATACACTCACAGACACACCAGATCTGTCTTCAAATAGTATCTAGCTTAAGTTGGGCTTGACTGAGCTTGCCTGCTTGTTTATGTAGGGGAAGATGAAAGCCATGAAGCCGCCAAGTGAAGAAGACTTTCAAACCATCAAGCTGATCAGCAACGGAGCATATGGGTGAGTAGAGTCTGGTCAAAGCAATATGAATGACTATGCATTTCATGTACATCACAAAGTCCTCACATTCATTCAAAGACATGAGGCTCCAGGTAGATTTCTCTGACCATCTAATTTTACCACAACCTTACCCTTGGCTTCTTGCACCTCTACCCTTTACCCATCTCCCTCCTCCCCCTCTCTCCCCTCCTCCCTCCTTGTCCACTCCCCTCTCTCCCCTCCCTCCTTCTTCCCTCCTCCTTCCCTCCTCCTCCCCTCCCCCGTCAGTGCGGTGTACCTGGTACGTCACAGGGAGACCCGTCAGCGTTTTGCCATGAAGAAGATCAACAAGCAGAACCTGATCCTGAGGAACCAGATCCAGCAGGCCTTCGTAGAGAGAGACATCCTGACCTTCGCTGAGAACCCCTTCGTGGTCTCCATGTTCTGCTCCTTCGAGACTCGCAGGCACCTCTGCATGGTCATGGAGTATGTTGAAGGTTAGTGGGTTTCTGAGGAAACTGTACTTCTTTAATGGAATTACAATAAAGGCTTCATAGGGTGTCCCAAGAAACTTCACATATCTTACACCTTGCTCTTTCAAAGTTCTCTCCGTTCTGATCTTGTTCACTTCCTTTGAGGTGAGAGAGTTTCTCAGGAAACCGGGCTGGATTTCATTCTCATTCTGGAAAGTAGTACTCTCCCTTCTGCCCTTGTTCATTTGCCCTTCATGGTATCTGATAGGACTGGCTAGGTGAAAGCAATATGGTGGAAACCAGAGGGGAGGGCGGCTCATAATAATGGATGGAGTGATGTGAATGGAATGGTATCAAACACATGGAAAACCATATGTTTGATGTGTGTGATACCATTCCATTCATTCCATTCCAAACATTACTATGAGCCCGTTCTCCTCATTTAAAGTGCCACCAGACAAATCAAATCAACGTTTATTTGTCACGTGCGCCGAATACAACAGGTATTTCACCTTACAGTGAAATGCTTACTTACAGGCCCTAACCAAGAGTGCAATTTTTGAGTAAAAAATTGGTATTAGGTGAACAATAGATAAGTAAAGAAATAAAAACAACAGTAAAAAGACAGTGAAAAATAACAGTAGCGAGGCTATATACAGTAACGAGGCTTTAACAGTAGCGAGGCTATATACAGTAGTGAGGCTATAACAGTAACGAGGCTATATACAGGCACCGGTTAGTCGGGCTGATTGAGGTAGTATGTACATGTAGGTATGGTTAAAGTGACTATCAATATATGATTAACAGAGACTAGCAGTAGCGTAAAAGAAGGGTTGGCGGGTGGTGGGTGGCGGGACACAATGCAGATTGTCCGGGTAGCCAATGTGCGCGGGAACCGGTTAGTCAGGCTAATTGAGGTAGTGTGTACATGAATGTATAGTTAAAGTGACTACACATATATGAATAACAGAGACTAGCAGCAGCGTAAAAGAGGGGTTGGGGTGGGGGCGGGACAATGCAAGTCAAATGGGTAGCCATTTGATTACCTGTTCAGGAGTCTTATAGCTTGGGGGTAAAAGCTGTTGAGAAGTCTTTTGGTCCTAGAGATGGTGCTACGGTACCGCTTGCCATGCGGTAGTAGAGATAACATTCTATGACTGGGGTGGCTGAGGTCTTTGACAATTTTTAGGGCCTTCCTCTGACACCGCCTGTAGAGGTCCTGGATGGCAGGCAGCTTAACCCCAGTGATGTACTGGGCAGTACGCACTACCCTCTGTAGTGCCTTGCGGTCGGAGGCCGAGCAGTTGCCATACCAGGCAGTGATGCAACCAGTCAGGATGTTCTCGATGGTGCCGCTGTAGAACCTTTTGAGGATCTGAGGACACATGCCAAATATTTTTAGTTTCCTGAGGGGGAATAGCCTTTATCGTGCCCTCTTCACGACTGTATTGGAACTTGAAGCTCTCAACCTGCTCCACTGCAGCCCCGTCGATGAGAATGGGGGGCGTGTTCGGTCCTCCTTTTCCTGTAGTCCACAATCATCTCCTTTGCCTTGATTATGTTGAGGGATAGGTTGTTCTTCTGGCACCATCCGGCCAGGTCTCTGACCTCCTCCCTATAGGCTGTCTCGTCGTTGTCGGTGATCAGGCCTACCACTGTTGTGTTGTCTGCAAACTTAATGATGGTGTTGGAGTCATTCCTTGCCACGCAGTCGTGGATGAACAGGGAGCATAGGAGGCGACTGAGCACGCACCCCTGAGGGGCTCCAGTGTTGAGGATCAGCGTAGCAGATGTGTTGCTACCTACCCTCACCACCTGGGGGCGGCCCGTCAGGAATTCCAGGATCCAGTTGCAGAGGGAGGTGTTTAGTCCCAGGATCCTTAGCTTAGTGATGAGCTTTGAGGGTACTATGGTGTTGAACGCTGAGCTGTAGTCAATGAATAGCATTCTCACATAGGTGTTCCTTTTGTCCAGGTGGGAAAGGGCAGTGTGGAGTGCAATAGAGACTGCATCATCTGTGGATCTGTTTGGGCGGTTTGCAAATTGGAGTGTGTCTAGTGTTTCTGGGATAATGGTGTTAATGTGAGCCATTACCAGCATTTCAAAGCACCTCATGGTTACAGACGTGAGTGCTACAGGTCTGTAGTCATTTAGGCAGGTTGCCTTAGTGTTCTTGGGCACAGAGACGATGGTGGTCTGCTTGAAACATGTTGGTATTACAGACTCAATCAGGGACAGGTTGAAAATGTCAGTGAAGACACGTCCTGGTAATCCATCTGGCCCCGCGGCCTTGTGAATGTTGACCTGTTTAAAGGTCTTACTCACGTCGGCTACGGAGTGCATGATCACACAGTCGCCTGGAACAGCTGATGCTCTCATGCATGCCTCAGTGTTGCTTGCCTCGAAGCGAGCATAGAAGGGATTTAGCTCGTCTGGTAGGCTCGTGTCACTGGGCAGCTCGCGGCTGTGCTTCCCTTTGTAGTCTGTAATAGTTTGCAAGCCCTGCCACATAAGACGAGCGTCGGAGCCGGTAAAGTACGATTCATTCTTAGCCCTATATTTTGGCGCTTTGCCTGTTTGATGGTTTGTCGGAGGGTAGGATTTCTTATAAGCTTCCGGGGCAGAGTCCCGCACCTTGAATGTGGTAGCTCTACCCTTTAGCTCAGTGCGAATGTTGCCTGTAATCCATGGCTTCTGGTTGGGACTGTGTCTAACCAACACCACTGGTGGAAATTTAAAAACATCTATCCTATCTATATAGGGGATTGACCGAGGGCCAGAGATTCAAATAACTGTCAAGTTGTTATTTTACCATAGTCAATTCAGTTGTAGAACGGGGTCACTTCCCACAGCAGCCCTAGACAAACCATCTTCCTTAATGCGTGTTAGGTGCTCGAGGGCAACTCAGCATACTCAACCCAACTATATAGCAGAAAGCAGATTGCTTTTCTCCTGATTGTTAGTGTTCAGAGTCAGCCTACAGACACAGCCAGGCATTAAGAGTAGTGTGTGAGTCAGACGGGACTCTGCCAAACATAGGTTTACCAGGCCAAAGGAGGAGGGGAGAAACAACCCAAGACAAACGACCGCAGATAGGGCCGACAGACACTGTGAAATCCTTTAACCCCTTCAGCCTGACTCTCAGGCTGTGCCCCATTCTCTTCCCAAAGGGTACATTTTCCGTTGTAAATTGAAAAGCGTTGTTGTGGTATAAGCTTTGTCTGTAGGTCAATGAAGTCCCCACCATTGTTTTGAATCCATGACAGAAAGTGTGTACAAGTCCATTCTTTAGGAGCAGGGTAGAGAACCGAGGCATAACCCATGTCTAACCAACCATGTTGTGTTCCTATAGGGGGAGACTGTGTCTAACCAACCATGCTGTGTTCCTATAGGGGGAGACTGTGTCTAACCAACCATGCTGTGTTCCTATAGGGGGAGACTGTGTCTAACCAACCATGGTGTGTTCCTATAGGGGGAGACTGTGTCTAACCAACCATGTTGTGTTCCTATAGGGGGAGAGCGTGTCTAACCAACCATGTTGTGTTCCTATAGGGGGAGACTGTGTCTAACCAACCATGTTATGTTCCTATAGGGGGAGACTGTGTCTAACCAACCATGTTGTGTTCCTATAGGGGGAGACTGTGTCTAACCAACCATGTTGTGTTCCTATAGGGGGAGACTGTGTCTAACCAACCATGTTGTGTTCCTATAGGGGGAGACTGTGTCTAACCAACCATGTTGTGTTCCTATAGGGGGAGACTGTGCCTAACCAACCATGTTGTGTTCCTATAGGGGGAGACCGTGCCTAACCAACCATGGTGTGTTCCTATAGGGGGAGACTGTGTCTAACCAACCATGTTGTGTTCCTATAGGGGGAGACTGTGTCTAACCAACCATGTTGTGTTCCTATAGGGGGAGACTGTGTCTAACCAACCATGGTGTGTTCCTATAGGGGGAGACTGTGTCTAACCAACCATGTTGTGTTCCTATAGGGGGAGACTGTGTCTAACCAACCATGTTATGTTCCTATAGGGGGAGACTGTGTCTAACCAACCATGGTGTGTTCCTATAGGGGGAGACTGTGTCTAACCAACCATGTTGTGTTCCTATAGGGGGAGACTGTGTCTAACCAACCATGTTGTGTTCCTATAGGGGGAGACTGTGTCTAACCAACCACGTTGTGTTCCTATAGGGGGAGACTGTGTCTAACCAACCACGTTGTGTTCCTATAGGGGGAGACTGTGTCTAACCAACCATGTTATGTTCCTATAGGGGGAGACTGTGTCTAACCAACCATGGTGTGTTCCTATAGGGGGAGACTGTGTCTAACCAACCATGTTGTGTTCCTATAGGGGGAGACTGTGTCTATCCAACCATGTTGTGTTCCTATAGGGGGAGACTGTGTCTAACCAACCACGTTGTGTTCCTATAGGGGGAGACTGTGTCTAACCAACCATGTTGTGTTCCTATAGGGGGAGACTGTGT
The DNA here is from genome assembly GCF_029448725.1 of Salvelinus fontinalis. Lineage (NCBI taxonomy): Eukaryota > Metazoa > Chordata > Actinopteri > Salmoniformes > Salmonidae > Salvelinus > Salvelinus fontinalis. Next base: position 223,619 of record NW_026600268.1, read on the forward strand.
CTAACCAACCATGTTGTGTTCCTATAGGGGGAGACTGTGTCTAACCAACCACGTTGTGTTCCTATAGGGGGAGACTGTGTCTAACCAACCACGTTGTGTTCCTATAGGGGGAGACTGTGTCTAACCAGCCACGTTGTGTTCCTATAGGGGGAGACTGTGTCTAACCAACCATGTTGTGTTCCTATAGGGGGAGACTGTGTCTAACCAACCATGTTGTGTTCCTATAGGGGGAGACTGTGTCTAACCAACCATGTTGTGTTCCTATAGGGGGAGACTGTGTCTAACCAGCCATGTTGTGTTCCTATAGGGGGAGACTGTGTCTAACCAGCCATGTTGTGTTCCTATAGGGGGAGACTGTGTCTAACCAACCATGTTGTGTTCCTATAGGGGGAGACTGTGTCTAACCAGCCATGTTGTGTTCCTATAGGGGGAGACTGTGTCTAACCAGCCACGTTGTGTTCCTATAGGGGGAGACTGTGTCTAACCAACCATGTTATGTTCCTATAGGGGGAGACTGTGTCTAACCAGCCATGTTGTGTTCCTATAGGGGGAGACTGTGCCTAACCAACCATGTTGTGTTCCTATAGGGGGAGACTGTGTCTAACCAGCCATGTTGTGTTCCTATAGGGGGAGACTGTGTCTAACCAACCACGTTGTGTTCCTATAGGGGGAGACTGTGTCTAACCAGCCATGTTGTGTTCCTATAGGGGGAGACTGTGTCTAACCAGCCATGTTGTGTTCCTATAGGGGGAGACTGTGTCTAACCAGCCATGTTGTGTTCCTATAGGGGGAGACTGTGTCTAACCAGCCATGTTGTGTTCCTATAGGGGGAGACTGTGTCTAACCAACCACGTTGTGTTCCTATAGGGGGAGACTGTGTCTAACCAACCATGGTGTGTTCCTATAGGGGGAGACCGTGTCTAACCAACCATGTTGTGTTCCTATAGGGGGAGACTGTGTCTAACCAACCATGTTGTGTTCCTATAGGGGGAGACTGTGCCTAACCAACCATGTTGTGTTCCTATAGGGGGAGACCGTGTCTAACCAACCATGTTGTGTTCCTATAGGGGGAGACTGTATCTAACCAGCCATGTTGTGCTCCTATAGGGGGAGACTGTGTCTAACCAACCATGTTATGTTCCTATAGGGGGAGACTGTGTCTAACCAACCATGTTGTGTTCCTATAGGGGGAGACTGTGTCTAACCAACCATGTTGTGTTCCTATAGGGGGAGACTGTGTCTAACCAACCATGTTGTGTTCCTATAGGGGGAGACTGTGTCTAACCAGCCATGTTGTGTTCCTATAGGGGGAGACTGTGTCTAACCAACCATGTTGTGTTCCTATAGGGGGAGACTGTGTCTAACCAACCATGTTGTGTTCCTATAGGGGGAGACTGTGTCTAACCAACCATGTTGTGTTCCTATAGGGGGAGACTGTGTCTAACCAGCCATGTTGTGTTCCTATAGGGGGAGACTGTGTCTAACCAACCATGTTGTGTTCCTATAGGGGGAGACTGTGTCTAACCAGCCATGTTGTGTTCCTATAGGGGGAGACTGTGCCTAACCAACCATGTTGTGTTCCTATAGGGGGAGACTGTGTCTAACCAGCCATGTTGTGTTCCTATAGGGGGAGACTGTGTCTAACCAGCCATGTTGTGTTCCTATAGGGGGAGACTGTGTCTAACCAGCCATGTTGTGTTCCTATAGGGGGAGACTGTGTCTAACCAACCATGTTGTGTTCCTAAGGGGGAGACTGTGTCTAACCAACCATGTTGTGTTCCTATAGGGGGAGACTGTGTCTAACCAGCCATGTTGTGTTCCTATAGGGGGAGACTGTGTCTAACCAGCCATGTTGTGTTCCTATAGGGGGAGACTGTGTCTAACCAGCCATGTTGTGTTCCTATAGGGGGAGACTGTGTCTAACCAGCCATGTTGTGTTCCTATAGGGGGAGACTGTGTCTAACCAGCCATGTTGTGTTCCTATAGGGGGAGACTGTGTCTAACCAACCATGTTGTGTTCCTATAGGGGGAGACTGTGCCACTCTGCTGAAGAACATCGGGGCGCTGCCCGTGGAACTCACCAAAATGTACTTTGCAGAGACCGTGCTGGCACTGGAGTACCTACACAACTATGGCATAGTGCACCGAGACCTCAAGCCTGACAAGTGAGTGGGCTGCACTGACACCCTGACACTCCCCTGGTGGATTGGAGGTCTTAAGTTGCTTTCACACCATACAATATTCACCATAAATGTAATTTCTTAGGAAAATTTGGGACACCCTCTAAAAATATTAAGCCAAAATGTGTGTACTGTGAAAGGTTCTAGGAATACTGTCTACAGGCTCCTATTGGTCATACATACTGGTGGGAGGAGCTATAGGAGGACGGGCTCATTGTAATGGCTGGAATGGAATCATGGCTGTTCCTGGGGTTTGCTGTGCAGTTGATATCTAACAGCCCATGTGTTGTTCCTGTTTCCACCAGTCTTCTGATCACCTCTATGGGCCACATCAAGCTGACCGACTTTGGCCTGTCTAAGATGGGTCTGATGAGCCTCACCACCAACCTGTACGAGGGACACATCGAGAAGGACGCACGCGAGTTCCTGGACAAACAGGTAGATCGATTGATTGGTCAGTCAATCAATCAGTCAGTTAGTCAATCGGTCAGTCATGATCAGTCAGTCACTCAGCTAATCAAACAAACAATAATCATATTGTGAGAGGTAGTGTACAGCCAACTTCTCAATGAAGAGCCAATCACATACAGTATGTTAGAAAGTCTGTAGATAGCCTACAGTCATGACAGTTGCGTGAGTGAGTTGAATTCAGGATCCCTTGACTTGCCTCATGCATCAACGGATTGAGAATCTCAAAATAACCTTGCAAAAACGCATCATTTGCCAAGCAAGAGGAATACACACAGTCACTAATAATGTTTACCAAACAGACTGAATCATCATCATTTCTCTAAATAAATACAATTCTGGTCCCTATTTATTTTGCAATTACAGTTTGTTGTTTACGCAGGTTTTGAATTTAACTCCCCATATTAATAAATGATGCTGTTAGGCCAGCAGCAATACAGTGTCATCTCCAGCGGTCGGGCATCTAGGCTGGTTAAACCAGACTGAATGCTGTGTTGTTTCACATAGAGGTAGAAAGAGGCCTCTAGATGGATATAACCTGCTTTAGCATGGAAACAATTAAATATGTGTATTAAATAAAATAATAATGTATGTTGATGCTATTACTATGCACAATATCTAATTATGTTGCAAAATGATAACAATAGCCTAATATATTCAACATGCTGTAAACTATTGTCTTTTAACGGTAAAACATGTTTTCATTCTTATCACCCTAGTAACTATGACACACCCCTCACTATTGTCATAGGTTGCACTAATTGCAGTGTTTGTTTACATAATCTGGTTCTAGCATTCATGACATGACCCTGAAGAAGGCACAGTGATGCTGAAACGTTGGTGGTTTACCCAATAAATTACTGGGAGCTTGTATGTAGTGTGTGCAAATCTCTTTATTACATTTTTTCAGCCTACAGTTACTCGCCGTTAGTCAGCAGCTCTACCAACTGTTTGGGGTGTACACCAGCTCTTTTTAATGGGTTCTAATGAACACACATCATCTGCACATGAAATAGATGAAGATCCTTTCACGTTGTGGTCTGTGCAGACTCTTGATTAGAGGGCATTGGTTATTCACTCAGCTGTAATGAACTAGGCCCCTGCTGCCTCAACAGTGTACAGCAACAGTACCAATTAGAATTAGAATTCTGATTATCAGCATTATACAATCTGGGTCCTTGATTTGTGATTACTGTACAGTACTTCTGTCAGAGACAGATGGAAGAATATTCAAGCTCTTGGGCTTGCAGATAGCTACGTAGGCCAGACCTGGGTTCAAATAGTATTTGTTGTTGTCCTTTATTTTTATTGAGCCTGCCTGGAGTGGCAGATGGGCAGGTTTTGCACTTTTGGGACTACTCCATTGCATCCGGTACATGTAGGTGAGAGGAAAATAGAGGCAAGGAGCGTGATCGAGACTTGTGATTGGTGGATCTCTCTCCCTGTCCCAGGTGTGTGGCACCCCAGAGTACATAGCCCCGGAGGTGATCCTGAGACAAGGCTACGGGAAGCCGGTGGACTGGTGGGCCATGGGCATCATCCTCTATGAGTTTCTGGTGGGCTGTGTGCCCTTCTTTGGAGACACGCCTGAGGAGCTCTTTGGACAGGTCATCACAGGTGATTGAGACATGAGGGCTGGCCTTTCCTCTGTGTCTGCACCTTTTTGAATCCCCCCCAGTGCCTCTTGTTCTGTGCTGTATGTCAGGGGTTTTCAAAGCTCCCCTCGGGGACCCCCCAGACAATTCACAAGTTGAATCAGGTGTGCTAGCTCTGGAATAGATCAAATGAACGACTGGGGGTCCCTGAGGAGAGGTTTAAAAACCACTGCTGTAGGTGACTGTTGACTCCAAGGCCTCTGTCTGTGTACTAACTTGTACCTGACTCGATGTTGGTCCGGTTCCAAATCCTTGCTGTTCATTCTCTCTGTAACTGGCTCTGTTGTCTCTCTCAGATGACATAGTGTGGCCTGATGGAGATGAGGTCCTGCCTGCTGATGCCCAGGGACTGATATCAACCCTGCTACAGACCAATCCACTGATGAGGCTGGGTACAGGTACTACAACAGGGCTTCTCAAACTTGTTCTGCACATGGCAAAAGGCCCTTAGTTGACACTAAAAGTTTAGTTTGTATTCTATACCCATTTGAAGATTTTCTCAGGGGACCTAATTTCAACTTGGTCGCTCCCGACACCAAGTTTCTGAACCAATGTGCTAGAATTTAAGAATGTTCCTCCTGTTTCTGCTGTCGTCTACTGTCATAATCATACCGGGTTCATTCCCAGGCTGTGCCACAACTGGCCTTGGCCGGGAGTCCCATAGGACGGCACACAATTGGCCCAGCGTCGTCCAGGTTAGGGGAGGCTTTGCCTGGGGGTGCTTTACTTGGCTCACCGTGCTGTAGCACCTCCTTGTGGCAGCCCGGGTGCCTGCAGGCTGACCCTGGTCGCCAGTTGAACGGTGTTTCCTCCGACACATTGGTGCGGCTGGCTTCCGGGTTAAGCTGGCGGGTGTTAAGGAGCGCGGTTAGGCAGGTCATGTTTAGGCAGGTCATGTTTAGGCAGGTCATGTTTCGGAGGACACATGACTCCACCTTCACCTCTGCCGAGTCCATTGGGGAGTTGCAGCGATGAGACAAGATCGAAAAGGGGGGTACATTTATTTTGAAAATGATAATAACAACAGTCTGGCACGCAGCAGGCTACTCTCCCTAGGTCTGATATGAGTCAGAAAATATTCCTGCTTACTGTGTGTAATGAATCATGCCATAATTATTCACATTTTAACCTTTGTTTATGTATTACTCCAACTACCATGGCCCAGAGCCATATGCTCTTCCGAGGCCTACATTCTCAGAGCTGATCTTGTTGTTGGTATTATTCCTCCGTGCCCCCAGGGGGAGCGTTTGAGGTAAAGCAGCACTCGTTCTTCTCTGACCTGGACTGGAACAGTCTACTGAGACAGAAGGCAGAGTTCATACCTCACCTGGAGTCAGAAGAGGACACCAGCTACTTCGACAGTGAGTGCCGTTACCTGTGTATTTAATGATAATGAAGCACACTGGCTGCATTTACACAGGCAGCCCAATTCTGATATTTTTCCCAATTGGCCAAAAACTTATCTGATTGATCAAAATACATATAATTGGAAAAAGATCAGAATTGGGCTCCATGTGTAAAGCAAGTGAGTCTTTGATCTTTGATAGGGGTTATCTCATGGTAAAACTCAGCCAAGCCAGAGAGCGGTTCTCCCAAAGTGTTGCAGCATTTTGCAGCGACTTTGAAAAGTGTAAGCAGAGGAGAGAACGCCAAGGCTAGGGCCGTTAAATTATTTATGAAGACTAAGATGTTACATCTCTCTCTCGCTCTCTCTTTCTCTCTGTTTCTCTCCATCTCTCTTTCTCTCTGTTTCTCTCCATCTCTCTTTCTCTCAATCTCTCTTTCTCGCCATCTGTCTCTCTCTCTCTCTCTGTTTCTCTCTCTCTTCTCCTGTCCTCCCTCAGCCCGTTCAGATCGTTATCACCACATCAATGCGTACGATGAGGATGACACCAACGATGATGATGAGCCTGTTGAGATCAGGCAGTTCTCCTCCTGCTCCCCTCGCTTCAGCAAGGTACACAGACACACATACACACACACATACACACACACACACACACACACACACATACACACACACATATGGTTGGGGAGTAACTGATTACGTTACAAAACACTAACAGATTAAAGATACTTTAGACAAACTAGATGATTACTTCTTGGATTACTTTTAAATTCAGAAAGGATGTTTGCTGGAAAAAAATATCCATTATGACATCTTTCTGTTTTCTCAATGACATTCAATTCAGCATTGAAAAAAGGCGCAAGTTTAAGTTTGTTCCACCTGAGAGAGTCTGACCACAAGTCAGAGACCACTATGATGACACACCAAATGTGGTTGATGGATCATTTTTGTCTTCTAATGTCTCTTAAGGGGAAAGTAACTGAAAGATTATGTTACTGAGTTTGGGCAATCCAAAAGTTACGTTACAGATTCCAATTTGGACAGGTAAACATACTTTTTTATATTGTCACATACACCAGATAGGTGCAGTGAAATGTGTTGTTTTACAGGGTCAGCCATAGAAGTACGGCTTCCCTTGAGCAAATTAGAGTTAAGTTCAAGGGCCAGCCATTTCTTACCTTGTCGGCTCTTCGAACCAGTGATCTTTCAGTTACCGGCCAAACACTGTAACCGTTAGGCTACCTCCCACTCTAGGTAACTAGTAACTGTAGTGGATTACATTTAAAAAGGAACATACCCAACCCTGCACACACACACGTGCCACACACACTCCTCTGGCTGCCCTCACTTCAGCAAGGTCATTTTCTCTCTTCATCTCCCCTTACTTAACGGTGTCTTCTAGCTATCCCATCTCATTTTTCATCCTGGCTCTCTCTCTCTCTCCCTCACTCTCTCTTTATCCCTTCTCTTTTTCTCCCTCCTCATAGTTTGAATCCCTATTATCCTGTCATTCTGTCGTTACACCATCTTTCCTTCTATATTATCTCTCTCTCTCTGCTGCCCTCCTTTTGTCCTTCACCTGTCCCTTCCTCCTCCTCTCTGTTCTCATGTACGGGTGGGGACTAATGAAGGGTCTCTTGTGGGAATGAGTAGGGCTGTGTGTGTGTGTGCGTGTGTGAAGGGTCTCTTGTATAAATGGACAGGGCTAAGGGCTCTATTACAGTAGCAGTACATTGATGGAGAGACCTGATTAGAGTCTAGAACACTGCCTGCTGGTCTCAAAGCATACACATGGATGCATGTTTCACAAACACACACACACACACAGAGAGAGAGCACAAGTGGTGATGCAGGTGGCTGCATCACCACTTGGTACGGCAACTGCAAGGCACCCGACCACAAGGTGCTACAGAGGGTGGTGAGTACTGGGGCCGAGCTCCCTGCCATCCAGGACCTGTATATAGGTGGTGCTAGAGGAAGGCCCAAAAAATTGTCAAAGACTCCAGCCACCCAAGTCATAGACTGTTCTCTCTGCTACCGCACAAGTGGTACCGAGGCACCAAGTCAGGAACCAACAGGACCCTGAACAGCTTCTACCCCCAAGCCATAATACTGCTAAACAAGCCTGCTAAATAGGTCATCAAATGGCTACCCGGACTACCTGCATTGACCATCTCTTGCACTGACTCTATGCACACACACTGGACTCTACACACAGACTCACAGATATTTACACCAGTGGCGATCGGTGCCATTTAAGATGAGGCATGGCCTTATTTATTTTACAGCATATTGGATGACTGTCCTTCATATTCCATTCAACCAGTTCAATGTAACATCGATAGGTTTAGGCTACTACATGATACATTTTCTCTATACCCATCAGGAAGTTGCTACAACCTAGCCTATGAATGAAAGTTTACAACAGGTCGAGAGAAAAATGTGAGTAGTCAAGTTGACAGACAGTGACACATTCAATACCGCCTTGCACTCTCTTGCCTGCATCTAGCTGATTTAGGGTGTAATCATTAGTCCAGCAGTTGCAAACGAGAGTTTCTATTGGGCAAATAAAGGTATGTTTATTCCCGTTTCGTTCTGTTGATGTAACGACTTTCTTCCTGGGATGAAGGAGAGGACCAAAATGCAGCGCGGTTAGTGTTCAACATGTTTAATTTGACAATAAACGGTGAACACTTACAACAATACAAAAACAACAAACGTGAAAGCCGAGACAGTCCTATCTGGTGCAGAACACAAACACAGAGACAGGAAACAATCACCCACAAAATCCCAACACCAAACAAGCCTCCTATATATGATTCTCAATCAGGGACAACGATTACCAGCTGCCTCTGATTGAGAACCATATTAGGCTGGACACAGAAACAGACAAACTAGACACACAACATAGAATTCCCACCCAGCTCACGTCCTGACCAACACTAAACAAGCAAAACACATAATAACTCTGGTCAGGACGTTACAGTTGAAGAAAGGTTTTTCAACAGAATCGGCAGAATTAATACACCCTTGATCACACGCAAACACAGTTCACTTTCATAGCAGCCACATACAAACAGCATGATCACTTTGCTCGTTAATTCCTTCTAGCATCTATGCGCTCTCCTCCTCTCACCTTTTCCCTTCGCTTGTAGACAACAGTGCATAACACATCAGCTGTCTGTGATCAGGTGAAAAAACCTTTCCAAGCCAAACCTTAATATCATAACCGCTAACTGCTACACACAGCTTACATCTTTGTCCCCATATTAGCTAACATCATAGTCAACATAGCTACTAGAACTAATGCGTTAATATAAACCTGCTACAATCATACAGCACAGTGTATAGTCAGCAAGCAGTTAGCAGTTACACCGGTGGGCCCTGGTGGCAATAAATTCATATAACAAAAAGCTTACCTTGACTTGGAGAGTTCCTGTGTTGGCTAGCCATAGCCAGCTAGCATAGCATCCCTTTCTGTTTGAGCCAGGTTTTTGAGTAGGTTAAACTATTTTGCTGTTGAACTATTGTCTTTCTCTCTCTTTGAGTCAACTACTCACCACATTTTATGCACTGAAGTGCTAGGTAGCTGTAGTTTCTGCTTTCAGTACTAGATTTGTTCTCTGATCCTTTGATTGGGTGCACACCATGTCAGTTCATGCTGCAAGAACTCTGATAGGTTGTAGGATATCCTCCGTAAGTTGTCATAATTACTGTGTAAGTCTATTGAAGTCAATGTACCCAGAGGAGGACGAAACTAGCTGTCCTCCGGCTACACCATGGTGCTATCCTAAGAGTGCTGTTGAGGTTACTGTAGAACTTTATTGCAGAACAGTGTGTTTTAATCAATTATTTGGTGACGTAAATATATATTTAGTATAATTTTATCTAAAAAGGATAACTTTTTAAATGTTTCACTATTTACATTTTTCAGAAATTCACTGAGGATGATGGTCCTCCGCCTCCTCTGAGGAGCCTCCACTGACTTAAACTGACACCCCACCACACACATACACACGTTACTACATACACCCACACACTCATAAGATGCACACACATGCATACTGACGCCGCACACACACGTTTACACATACACACACACACACACACACACACTTTTACACATAAGCTGCTGCTACTGTCTATTATCTATCCTGTTGCCTAGTCACTTTACCCCTACCTATATGTACATATCTACCTCAGTTACCTTGTACCCCTGCACATCGACTCGCTGCTGCTACTCCCTGTATATAGACATGTTATTTTGACTCATTATTGTTATTCATTATTCACTGTGTATTTATTCCTCATGTCACTATTTACATTTTTTATATTATTTTGTATCTTTATCTTGAACTGCATTGTTGGAAAAAGATCCGTAAGTAAGCATTTCCCTGTTAGTCTACAACTGTAGTAAAATGTGATTTGATTTATTACAGTAGTTTGGATTTAGAAGCCAATGTACATATCACAGTACAGCTCATGTTATTGCCACTGCTTCAGTTACCATGGTGCTGAATACTCTTTAGCCTTGTTTTAATGCACTGTTCATGTTGTTAAGCTGGTCTCCCACACACACCAGCATACTCACAGCTCATTTACGAGACCTTGCCGTGTGTGTGTGCGAGTGTGCGTGCGTGCGTGTGTGTGTATTAGCTGAAACACCCACCTACTTTGTATTACATGTAAAGTAGTTGATTCTAGCCTATCCTTATTTAAATGCAGTTGTTGTAAGTTAATTAGCTCCGCAATCTTTCTATCTACAGTATGTAACTGACTATCATGTTCTATGTTTGGCTTAAGGCTAAGGGTAGTGATGATGAGTGTTTTAACCAACTTGCTTCCTTTCTTTATGTTCAGACCATGTATTCATAAAGTGTTTCAGAGTAGGAGTGCTGACCTAGAATCAGCAGTGTGGCTCAGATTTGGACTTTCTCTCCATGGCCCATCTGCAGGTGTACAGCAGCATGGAGCACCTGTCCCAGTTGGAGCAGAAGGCCCCCTCAGTGACTCGACGGGAACACAAGGGCTCCCGGGAGGACAACAAGGGGAAGAGAGAGAGTCTGGGAAGCTTCCCTATCAGGGACAAGAGCTGGAGGACCGGATCACCTGAGATGTGAGTGTGGTGGGTTGAGAGCGAGAGATATGGGGGGGGGGATTTCATGTCTGAGTTTCATACACAGATTTGTTTATAGAAGTGAGATCCACGGTCCATAATTGACTCTAGCGAGTGTGATTGTGTGAACTCTCACGCTGAGCTCCTGTGTTGGAGAAGTGTCAGAACCTAAGACGGTGGTAGCAGCCATTAAATCATCCAAACAGAGAGATGTTTACACTAACTTTAAGGGGGTATACATAGGCATTCATGAAATGTGTACAAGTCATGACACCTTTATACCAACATTCACAACACATTGATTCAACATCAGTTTAAAGAAGTTTTCAAAATAAAAGTCCCTTAGCATTGGGAAAAATAGCCTCTTCTCCTGGCCCCTCAAAGGAAGCGTCTGTCCGGTTCTGAGTCCCTCTACATGGACGGTGACTCCAGCCCTCCCCTCGGGGCCCGGCGCCGTTTCTCCGCCCTCATGGACACGCATCGCTTCGCCTCACAGCAGGAGGACAACCCAGACCCCCTGACACGCCAGCCCCCTGTCAAGGCTAGGGGGACTTCACTGGAGGTGGCCTCCGTTCCCTCCACACCCCCCTCCACCCCCAGCACCACCCCTGACCCAACAGAGGAACATGTAGGAGGTGAGAGAGAGAGAGAGAGAGACAGAGAGAGAGACATAGAGAGAGAGACACAGAGACAGAGACAGAGATTACGGGGTGGTAGAGGTTTGTTTCTCTTGTATTGTCACCTGACAAACTGGTGATTTTATCAGGTGAGGTGACAATTGAAAAGTCAGTGGAAATTGATGATGTGTATAGATTGTAAGTAAGCCAAGAGAGGACATTAGCTAAGCTCCAACAATATACTTGAGACTGGAGAGTAATATTTTTTTCCGCCAACAGAGAAACCACCAAGGCCAGGCGAGATTCTGGGAGCCACGCCCACCCCTTCCACTACTCCTGGACCTACATCAGCCAATAGGGAGCTGGGGGCAGGGCCTGTGTATGACCCCCTGGGCCCCCGGGCCACGAATGACCTGGTCCTCCGCAGGGCGAGACACCAGCAGATGTCAGGAGACACAGGGGAGAAGAGGAACTCACGGCCTGGCAACAAGGTTATCAAGTCAGCCTCGGCCACAGCCCTGTCTGTCATCATACCTGCAGGTAACTATGCTGAATTTGTATGTGTTGTCACTGGCTTGAGTAGCTTTATATGTATTTTAATAATCAAATACATTTAATCAGGCAGTCAATTAATCACTATGGCCTCCTGCCACTAGAGGATGCTGTGAGCTGGGATGTTACTCTAATGCTGAGTTTACACAGCATGCTTCAAACCACATGATGAAATAGTACATTGTAATATGTGTATCTCTATGCCTAAAACCTTTCTTACTATTTTTCTTACCCACAATCACTATTCCATTCTCCCAATTTGTCATCCCTTCATCTTTCCCCTTTCCCATTACTTCTGTCCCTAACATCCCCCCCCCCACCACAGTAGACCAGTACGTCCACAGTCACAGCTCCCCCTTGGCCAGCCCCATGTCCCCCCGCTCCCTGTCCTCCAACCCCTCCTCCCGGGACTCGTCACCCAGCCGTGACTACTGTCCGGCCCCCGCCGTCAGCGTGCTGCGCTCTCCCATCACCATCCACCGCTCAGGGAAGAAGTACGGATTTACCCTCAGGGCGATACGGGTCTACATGGGAGATACGGATGTTTACAGTGTCCATCACATCATCTGGGTGAGGAGAGGGGGAGGAGAAGGGGGAGGGGTGGATTAATTAATTAATTAACTTGAAAGGTGTACACTATCCTATTTATTGATTGACAATGTATCCTCGTCCAATGGCAGCACGTGGAGGATGGAGGCCCCGCCCAGGAAGCAGGACTGTATGCTGGTGACCTCATCACCCATGTGAATGGGGAGTCTGTCCACGGATTGGTCCACACGGAAGTGGTGGAACTCATTCTAAAGGTATGATGGAAGAAGAGACTGGGTTCTACATATTCGTAGGTTTGCGTAACATCCATGCTCTGTGTTGGTCTCTTAAGCTATGAGTAAGGGTGTTATTCGTCAATGTAGATGTGAAGGAGGTCGTTCTGTGACCATGCTCATATGATGAGTCACTTGCCTGCATACTAGCGTTGGTTCCCTGAGCTAGTGCCCAGGCTTTAGCTCAGCAGACTAACCTAGACTTGTGGCATGCAGAAAACCTGTGATCAAACCCCAGTCAGTCACATAGACATGGCTCATCATCATTCTGTGTGCCCCTGCAGAGTGGCAACAAGGTGACAGTGACCACCACACCGTTTGAGAACACCTCCATCAAGGTGGGTCCGGCACGCAAGTCCAACTACAAGTGCAAGATGGCCCGACGCAATAAGAGGCCCATCGGCAAAGAGGGACAAGAGAGGTACTGTAGTATGGTGCTCTCATTGACAGTAGCTGTGTTATCATGTATGCTGTAACATGGAGAAGAACAGTTACAAGTATTTATTTAGCAGTCTGCTAATACGTTGCAGTATCTCTCCATGTTATACATTGCGAAACGTTTTTTTTAATGAAAACGATTCTTTACTACCCTCTCCTACTCCATCCCCTATCCCTCTGTCCCCCTCCTCCCTCTCTCCTCCCTACAGTAAGAAGCATAGCTCCCTGTTCAGGAAGATCACTAAACAGTCTAACCTGCTCCACACCAGCCGCAGCCTGTCCTCTCTGAACCGCTCTCTGTCGTCCAGTGACAGTCTACCAGGTTCTCCCTCCCACAACCTGTCAGCCCGCTCCCCAACACAGCAGGGATACAGGTCCACACCTGAGTCCTCCTACCTGGGTGAGTAACAGACCTGAGGGGTACACTACAAAGCAGCATCAATGAGTTAGCCAGCTAACTTGCCTAACTATTCTGAAATAAAAAAAATTGAAAGATAAGCTTGAAATGTGCGTGGTCTAATTGACTCAACAACCAAAACCACATATCGAAGTTTAGCTTTCTTGATGAACTAGAAAATCAATAGTTATTTCTGGTTGTTTATGGAAGTTAGCTGGCTAACTCATTGATCCCGCTTTGTAGTATACGCCTCAGGGTTCCTAATAGTATTTGTTTTCTTTGAAGTAAATAGAGTGTTTGAGATTGTCAGATGGGTGTCAGATGGACAGGGTTTGGGAACCAGTTTTGGTTCCATTGCACCAGGCAAGCTGAATCCAACATTGTAATACCAGTTGTGGCTGAACTGATTATTACTTTGTAACTGAAGAATCTGTTTTTCCCTCTTCCTCTCTCACCTTTCTCTTTTCTATCTTCTCTCTTCTTGTCTCTCTTTCTCTACTCCTCTCTTTTTTCTCTTTATCTTCACTGTAACCTCTCTTGTCTTTCTCTTTCCTCCCCCCAGGTGTGTCCTCTCAGAGCAGCTCTCCTGCCTCCAGCACCCCCAACTCCCCTGCCGCCTCCCAGCACATGCGCCCCAGCTCCCTGCACGGCCTCTCCCCCAAGCTCCACCGCCAGTACCGCTCGGCCCGCTGCAAGTCCGCCGGCAACATCCCCCTCTCCCCCTTAGCCCACACACCATCCCCCACCCAGTCCTCCCCTCCCCCACTCCCGGGCCACACCATCGGTAGCTCCAACACCACCCAGACCTTCCCTGCCGGGGCAAAGCTCCACTCATCACCACCCGTGGTCCGCCCCAGGCCCAAGTCCGCCGAGCCGCCCCGTTCCCCACTCCTCAAGAGGGTCCAGTCGGCAGAGAAGCTCACCTCGCCACTGTCTCATTCCCAGTCGTCGAGTGGTGGGGTGGGAGGGCCTCTGAGGAAACACAGCCTGGAGGTATTGTGAATGTGGCGGTCTGAGATGTGTATTAGAGGTGTGACACATAGGTAACGTGTGCTATGTGTGTATTATGAATGTGTCCAGTTTGTAATGTACAGTATAGTGTTGATTTAGTATTTTCATCTCATTTATTAGTTTAGGTATACACGGGAAAGACATTTAAATACAGTTAAAACAACACATTGGGAATTAAAAGAACTTGAGCCTTTTTTAGTAGACCTACTGTATACAGCATCATTATGTGTCTAAGACAATTTCCCCCTAAATAAAAGTTTATCCTATCCTATCCTAGGTCCAGCACTCTGACTTGTACCGCAAGGACCAGTTCCACTGTTGTGAGCTGGGGCTCCAGAGTTTGTTGGAGACGGAAGGGGAGAATCTACCACCTCCGAACCCCCCACTGCTGCCCTCCGCCCCGGGCTCCCAGGGTTCATCTACTGGGGCAACTACCACGACACCCGAGACTGGGGTGCTCAAGCCGATGAGGAAGTTAGGGAGGCAGGAGTCGCCGCTGAGTAGGGATACACTGCTGGCTGGTAGGGAGAGGGAAAGAGAGAGAGAGAGGAAGAGAGAGAGGGAAAGAGAAAGATCGAGGGAGAGGGTGGGAGAGATCATTATGGCTTATAGCAACAGGACAACAACCGTCCCAGAGAGGTCACCTAACCGAGGAGGAGGAGCCACAACAGATAATCACCAATCAATAGCTAGAAAACCCTCAACCAGTGAGCATACCTTTAGCCCTCAGAGTAGCCCCACCTACAGAGCTCAATCCAGCCAATCGCCAAATCTGGAGTCCATCAAAACTACAAGTCCCATTACTCCCACTGGGTCACCAGGTATCTTTAGGAGCCATCCAGAAGGAGCAGAGAAGAGCCAGCGTCAGACAAACATGTCTATCAAGCAACAGAGCCTCCGAACAGCTGTGAGTACAAGCCCTCTCAGCCAAGACTCCCAGGAGAATTACGGAGAGGACAGAACGGAACCAAAGCTAAATGGAGACAACAAGGTGTGTCCTCCTCCTCCTCCTCCAAGGCCCAGCATGCCCTGTGGGGGCCCTCTAGGGAGAGGCACTAGTCCAGACAGAGGCATGGGTATGGGTGGATCATCAATAACGTCAGGGTCTACGGGTATGTTCAAGGCTAGTAGTAATCCATCAGGAATAGTAGGAGAGAGCCTGAGAAAGAATGGAGCCGAGAACAATGGCTCTCCAAGAACTTCAGAACTGGGGTTGAGAAGCCCCAAAAGCCCCAAACCTCCAGCCAGGGCCCTGGCTCCGGCTGTCCCACCCCACGGACAACCCCTCTCCCTGGGCAAGGTGAGGCAGGGCCTGGGGCCTGTCAACTGCTACCGAGGGACCCTGGACTGGGAGGATAAATGTCGGCTGGAGGTAGTGGAAGAACACTCTCCATCCCCCTCCCCCTCCCCCACAGGCGTCACCCCCTCGCTCTGCGCACCCTCCTTCTGTCCGGGCAGGTCCAGGCCTGTTTCCCCCGGCGACAAGACCAGCTTTGTCACCCAGCTGACCAGTGCCGCTAAATTGGTCCTGGGGCCTATAAAGGGGTCAATGGTGTCCCAGTCCCAGGAGGGGCCCAAGGGGAAGGAGCTGAAAGACATGCCCAAGCCGGGTGAGGAGAAGCAAGGTGCCTCGGCAGGAAAGTCTGAGGCTTCGTCCGGACTCGGAGTCCGGATGGTTGGCGGTGGCACCACAGTGGCCCAAAGTCCAGCCAACTCTGTTCCTCAGCCTGATAAGGCGAACACAGGTAGAAACCCCCCCAAATTGTAACCCTTCTATCTGAAGGGAGTTTAGAGAGGAGGGCATTGAGAAATGAGATGCCTTTTCAGAGTTCTAGAACAATTCCACAATGTCAAGCACTTAAGGGAACATTCCAGTTCTAGAAGAGAATATCAACATGGTATTGACTGATCTGTAACCATGAGTGAGCAGAACCATTGTAAAGGTGCTGTTACGGCCATTTTCTATTATACAGTTAGTATATATTAAGACAACGCTCCACTTTATGAACTATTAGATATCTATAACAGATCTGTATGTATGTATGTGAAATGAATGCATGTCACGTGGTACAGTTTGTGTGTTTCTAGAATAAAAAGGAGTGAAAAGTGCTTTACTGATCAAAACATGCTGAATACTGTGAAACACCAAATCCAGTTACTTACTCGGTTTTTCTATCTCGACTAAACGACCAATCACTTCTGTTTCTGTAATTCACTCAAATAAACGTTATCACAAGCAGAGGGTATGCTGAGGCACAATCAAACCATTACAACCTTGACAGCAACAACAACAAAACACAAAATCCAATCGGCCACTGTAGATTTGTCTTTTAAAAGTAAATGACAAAATGACTACTGTAAAAGACAATGACGCGGCCACTAGATTTTATCTTTAGAAAGGCACTTTCATCCCAAGCGACTTACAGTCATGCATGGATACATTTTTCGTATGGGTAACCCCAGTGGGAATCGAACCCACAGCCCTTGACTGAGCCACACAGGACCAATGACTACTGTAGTTTTCTGTTACTACTGTAAGGCCCATGACAAAGAATGATTGTCCAACACTACACCCACTGAAGTCCTCAGTTGATTAGCATAGCCAGATTAGCATAGCATGCTGTCAGTGAATGTCTGTAAGTGAAGGATGAAATGAAACAACCTTGAGTTAGTTCTGGGTGAATCTTGAAGGCTATGGCACATTTGTGTGTCATGGATTGCGTCCGAAATGGCATCCTATTCCCTATAAAGTGCACTACTTTTGATCAGAGCCCCTGTGGTAGTGCACTATATAGGGAATAGGATGCATTTGGTGCCTTGGTAAAGAAGAGTAAAGCTCCTCTGACAGTTCTGAAGCTCAGAGCGCTTATCTCTACAGAACAGGACTACTACTTGCAGCCCCAACACACACACACACACACACACACTGGTGTAAGCGGAGTTGATATTCATGGATTTAAATCCCATACCCCTGTGGTGGATGATTTGGGCCGTGTGAGTGTGTGTGTGCCAGTTCAGGGATGGGTTCAGTAAGCCAGAAACTATAGAAATGAACAGAATCCAAACTTGAATAACATTGATAAACTAGAATAATTGTATTTTGTTGTGAATAAAATTATCTGTTACTTGATCCTGACTGCACAGCTACGGTAAGGAGATTACTGTAAATATCTGTAAAGACTTGAAAAATACTTATTGTTATACTGAAGTATTTATTCTATGGCTCTACTATTCGTACGTTCTAATTGTCACTCATCATGTTTTGTTTTGAACCAAAAAGGTGAAGAAGATGTAGGTGAAAATGGATGTAGCATATTTAATAGATGTAAAATGCATATTAAGGGCTTTATGGATGGATAAGGTTTTTCATTCTTTGATGTCAAATGTTCACTTGCTGTTATCTTTTATCCATCTGTTTTTCTATTAACCTTATTTTCATATTGGATTCCTTCCTAATTCTGGTGTCAGGTATCTAAGATTTTAACTGTCTGTTTTTAGCCTGGGTGCCAGTCTGTTTCTTGCCAACTCTGTATGGAGTTGTCATGCCAACAATTCCAATGGAGTAGGCAAAATCACAAACAGATCTGGGATCAGGCTAGTCTGTGTTGTGAAATAGTAATATGACTATCCATGTTTCACTCACCACAGTAGGATTCACTGGAAGTTGAGCACTACAACTGTATGTGTGTTAAGATAATACACTGTGCATTATTTCAATGGTGAAATTATGATGATCTCTCGCTCTCTCATGTATCTTCTCTATCAAACATGTAACACCCATAATCTTTATGCGAATGATAGGCAAATGTTTGTTAGCGGGTGAAGAATATCAGATGTTGGAATTAGTCTGGTAGAATATTTTGTGACGATATGCAAGCTTTTATGTACTACATTACTTGGCTACTTTTCAGGTGACTTTCTGACTGTAGCCTATAACTTGGACCATACCGCCCCCTTATGGTGTGTGTATATATACAGTACCAGTCAAATGTTTGGACACACCAACACGTTCCAGGGTTTTTCTTTATTTTGACTATTTACTACATTGTAGAATAATAGTGAAGACATCAAAACGATGAAATTACACATATGGAATCATGTAGTAACCAAAAAGTGTTAAATAAATCAAAATATATTTTATATTTGAGATTCTTCAAAGTAGCCACCCTTTGCCTTGATGACAGCTTTGCACACGCTTGGTGTTCTCTCAAACAGCGTCATGAGGTAGTCACCTGGAATGCAAATGAATTAACAGGTGTGCCTTGTTAAAAGTTAATTTGTGGAATTTCTTTCCTTCTTAATGTGTTTGAGCCAATCAGTTGTGTTGTGACAAGGTAGGGGTGGTATACAGAAGATAGCCCTATTTGGTAAAAGACCACTTACATATTATGGCAAGAACAGATCAAATAAGCAAAGAGAAATGACAGTCCATCATGACTTTAAGACATGAAGGTCAGTCAATCCTAAAAATGTCAAGAACTTTGACAGTTTCTTCAAGTGCAGTCGCAAAAACCATCAAAGGCTATGATGAAACTGGCTCTCATGAGGACTGCCACAGGAAAGGAAGACCCAGAGTTACCTCTGCTGCAGAGGATACGTTCATTAGAATTAACTGCACCTCAGAAATTGCATCTCAACATCAACTGTTCAGAGGATACTCTGTGAATCAGGCCTTCATGGTCGAGTTCCTGCCAAGAAATCGCTACCAAAATACACCAATAAGAAGAAGAGACTTGCTTGGGCCAAGAAACACGAGCAGTGGACATTAGACCGGTGGAAATATGTCCATTGGTCAGATGAGTCCAAATTTGGGATTTTTTAATTCCAACGGCCATGTCTTTGTGAGACGCAGAGTAGGTGAATGGAGGATCTCCGCATGTGTGGTTCCCACCATGAAGCATGGAGGAGGAGGTGTGATGGTGTAGGGGTGCTTTGTTGGTGACACTGTCAGTGATTTATTTAGGATTCAAGGCACATTTAACCAGCATGGCTACCACAGCATTCTGCAGCGATACGCCATCCCATCTGGTTTGCACTTAGTGGGACTATAATTTGTTTTTCAACAGGAGAATGATCTAACACACCTACAGGCTGTGTAAGGGCTATTTGACCAAGAAGGAGAGTGATGGAGTGCTGCATCAGATGACCTGGCCTCCACAATCACCCTACCTCAACCCAATTAAGATGGTTTGGAATGAGTTGGACCGCAGAGTGAAGGAAAAGCAGCCAACAAGTGCTCAGCATATGTGGGAACTCCTTCAAGACGGTTGGAAAAGCATTCCAGGTGAAGCTGATTGAGAGAATGCCGAGAGTGTGCAAAGCTGTCATCAAGGCAAAGGGTGGCTACTTTGAAGAATCTCAAATATAAAATATATTTTGATTTGTTTAAAACTTTTTTGGTTACTACATGATTCCATATGTGTTATTTCATAGTTTTGATGTCTCCACTATTATTCTACAGTGTAGAAAATAGTAAAAATAAAGAAAAGCCCTAGAATGAGTAGGTGTGTCCAAACGTTTCACTGGTACTGTATATATATAAAACATTGTTCCATATCATAATCATAATGCCATGTAATTTAACATAGTCTATTCAAAATAAATATCTCATTTTATACTATTATGGAGTTTATTATCATCATATCTGAGAGCTACATATTGTTGTAACGACAGGTCAAGGTACTTCATATAGCAAGATATATTTTAGGGATGCTGTTGTAATGAAGAGGCCTAGGGCCGTGGCCTATTCAGACTTGAGATAAGAACACTTAACTTGGACTCAAGTCAAGAAATGTGGACTTAAATCCATGTTAACTACTTATCTCAAGTCTGAATTTGGCCCCTACTGAATATATACAGTTGTCTCTTGTTTTGGTAGATAACTTGAATGTTTGCAGTAGTTTACAATATATTCTTATTGTTATATGAATCATTCCACTTCTTGTTATTCTCTAACTGTTCAGAGATGGGTGGCTCTTTAGCGTTATTCTGTGACTGTTAGTTCTACCTTCAAATATAAAGGGAACCAGATAACATTTTGTCATATTTCCCATGTTATCAACCTGATCACTAAGGTGGTCTTTATCGTATTATAATCATTGAAACATCAGGAGTAGATAAGTTAGTCAAAACTGGTCTGTGAAGAGAAAATACATGCACATTTTGAATAATAAACTCTTGTTTATTTGTATGTGAGGTTTTTTGCAGGCATATTTTACTCAAAACTTTGCATGGAGGAATTCCGTGGTATATAGAGATCTGTTTTATATGTTAACGATGGCAGAAAATGCACATCCTAATCATGATTATGATGACTTGTTTGAAATGCACTTTATATTTTCAAGCGTTTTTTTCTTCATTTCTAAGTGTTTGTTTTGGTCTGTATTGCTACAGTTGTGTATTATCTGGGCGAAAATAAAATCTAAACTGTACTTAACCAAATATGCAATTATATTTATTCGCAATGGCCACCAACGATTAATATATCTCATTCACCTCATTTGAAAATATTATGTAGATAAAGGGCAAGCATGGTGACATTCTACCTTTCTCTTGTTGTTTGTCATTTCGGTGTTTCTTATTTACATTGTACATGTTGGTCCGTTAGCTAGCAGATGCTCTTATCAAGAGTTACTTACAGACAGTATAGTCAACTACGGTAGATACAGCAATCACATATTACAGTCATTGCGGGTATTTCCTCAATAAACCAGATATCAGCTAAATCAGTGCTAGTAAGAAAGGACAAATGGGAGCGTTAGTGCCAGAAAGACAAGTACAACAGTCTAATACTAGACACGTGACGGGGAGAATGTGTAATAAAATTCAGAGAATTTATCCAAACTTGAACTTCTGCCACCGTCATTTTCTTGTGCATGCCGATAAGAAATACAGGCGTGGAGCTCATAACGTCAGCCTATGATCTGCACAACCTGACTCCAGATGGTCAATGTTCAACAGCAAAAGGTTACAGAAACATTTTTATATTCTACAACCTTTGTTTTCCACAAAACACCTTGTGTGAATTTATTAAAATTACTTAATAAGTCTAGTGTAACCTAATGTGCATTCATAACTACATTATGTCCATCATAAAAAAATATAGAATTATATGCAGATCAACTAGGCTAAATGTAGGAAACTAGACAACAGAGACCTTTGGTAGTAGTAGTAGTAGTGGTTAATCATAATAAAATGTGAAGGAAATTAGTTCATGCAATTTCACTGGTACAGTATCTGTAGCCAACACCCATGGACGTCAGATGCTTTACATGACGTTAGTGTAAAATATTATCCTATGAAATGCGCGCTATGCCTTTAAATATATATATATATATATTTTGATATGATAAATCATACATTTTTATTACAAATTATACAGTACATCGAGAAAGAGTAAACACAGAATTGTTGTATTACAAAACAGATGACAGAAAAAGTGTATACATTTGTCTCACTGCCCCCACTCTCTGATCATCGGTACTCTCTCTGATCACACTGATCGATCTTTTATCTCTCCAGATAAGACGAAAGACAGAATATCCACAGAAGGCATTCCCAGGCTCCATCACCACTGGCAGAAGCAGCCCCAGGCACTCCACCTGTCGCCTGTACTCATCCATCGCCTCCTCTGGTCGAGAGCCTCCAGGGATGCAGGGTGGCTCAGGCTTCCTGCTACGAGGGCCATCTCCCCAAGAGCTGCTGGTCTAGTTGGGGAGGATCCATGGGCTTAAGGAGGTCCTCACAGCCTAGAGCAGCAGGAGTTGATTGGCTAAAAGACAGGAAGCAGAGGAGAGTCGTGGCACATAGAGCGAACATGGCTTCAGTGTCTAGGTCTCACTATATCTATGCACCAGTATATCAATCAATAAATGAAATGTATTTATCAAGCTCTTTTTACATCAGCCGATGTCACAAAGTGCTATACAGAAACCCAGCCTAAAACCCCAAACCGCATGCAATGCAGATGTATATCTATCTACTGTGGGTCTATCTATATCTATAGTATCTACAATATGTATCACTATATCTATGTTATAAATGTATTTTTCTCAATATATCTATCTTATATATTTCTATGTCTATAGTATCTATCTATTGTATGTCTGTCTATGTGTCACTGATGTGTCTGTCTGTATCGAACACGGGTTTAGCTAGAGGGGTCCAGTCTTATACATGTAGCTCTGCTGTCATGCTATGTCACAATGTTCTTCAATATCAGAAAGCTCCCAGTTGCAACAGAGTGCCAGTAAAATGGCAATTTTCCCTGGCAAATACAGGATTGCGAAATAAAAACAATACTTTTTTTGGTTTATCTATGTTTTGTGCACGCGTATTAAAAAATATTGACAAAAAATAACAATTCAATATAAAAGTCAGGCAAGATCCCACATTACACACACCACTGTACACACACATTTAAATAAATAATATAAATCAAATAAAGGAGATGAGAGATCACAATTTCTTTATACATCAACAATAATATTTTAATGTACAAATACTTTGTTTTGTAACTTAAGGGAATTCAAAAGGCTTGAAATCTGGGGGTCATTAAAAAAAGTAATTTATGAATATATAATTTACCCATAAGTATCATAACATTAACAATGAATTCGAGTTTCTTATCTATGTTACTGGAATTATTTTTTTAAGTATTTTTTGCTCAGGGTAAAGTTATGTAGAGACTTAGCTAGGTTTTTGTTTTTTTTAGCTAGTTGAGAAATATACAACAAGATCATCCCAGAGTTCTACAATTATGACTGAACGATATTTAGACAGCAGGCTTTTGGTAGTTTGCACGATTAGTCACATGACATGCTCAGGGGAGCATGCCAAGGATAAGCAGTACAGGTTAATCATAATAAAATGCATGAACTCATTTCATTCACACTAGGTCTATACACCCCATAGACGCCAGCTTATTTACGTAATATAACGAACGTCAATGTGTAAAATATTAGCCAATAAAACGAGCGCTATGATTTATTGTTAGGATTTAAATCAATATATTTGCTCGTATCAGTAGGTTGACCAATCATGTTGTTAGTACAGCCTGTCAGGAAGTATCTAGAGCCCTCCTTGTTGTATGTTGTCAACCCGCTGATCCTGCAAGCTAACTAGCGCAGACGTAGAGCAACTAGCTAGCATGCGAAGTAAATCGATGGGTGAGCTATAATTCGACTGAGTTTAACGTTACTCGTTGGATGTAGAATAATTCCTTTCAATCGCTGACATTGGCTGTGGTTGTCCTGGAGTCGTCAAGAAAGGCGAGACATTAACGCGTTAGCCTGTTTTCTACAAAGTTGCTAACCAGATGCGTTGACAGCTAGCTAGCTACTGTAGCTTGGCAGCTAACTATCCGTATTGAGTTACCACAGCAAAGCTACGTAGTACGTGGTCTCAACCCTGCACTCCCGAGCCGTCGCCGTCCTATCAAGCAATTTTAGGATTTTACTTGGTTAAAGACCTCATGTCAATGACACTCTTCACAAAGTGGTAAGGTTATGATCTTGGCTATGTTGTGTTGGATGAGGTTTAGCTAGTAACTAGCCGGCTAACTAGCTAGGTAAGTTAGTAGTTAAGCCAATATCATATAATTAAGCCAGCCTGTAGCCCCTTAATAGGTGTAACTAGCTGTCATGTTAGAACTAGTGATTTTTAAGAAACGTGACAGCTTGGTTACTTCTTTAAATAACAGGATGGTTATCATAGCTAATAGGTAGGCTACAGCATGGGTGTCAAACTCTGGCCCGCGGGCCAAATTTGGCCCTCGGGGTAATTATATTTGGCCCGCGAGACAATACCAAATTACTACTAGAGCTGGCCCGCCGGTATTATACAGCGCATTCACCGCTAATACTACGAATCCCATAATGCTCTGCTGTTGTTTTCGCGCGCCAATCAGGACAGGACCCAGAAACGCCCTCTCTAGTCATAGCAACATAGACGCTACAACTGTCAGCGCGCTATCCCTTCCCAAAAATGGCGAAAAGAAAGGCAGAAAACAGGAGCTTTCTGGACAAGTGGGAGGCAGAATGTCTGTTTACATATGTAAAAGACAAACCTGTTTGTCTTGTTTGTGGAGTCAACGTGGCTGTAAGTAAGGAGTACAACGACACTATGAAACGAAACACCATGACAAATACAAGGACCTGGACATGACTCAAAGGAGCCAGAAAGTAGAGGAGATGAAAATAAGTTTGGTTTCACAACAGAATATGTTCAAAAAAGCCACATCACAAAGTGAGGCTGCTGTAAAGGCTAGTTATATAGTGGCAGCAGAGATCGCAAAATCAGCCCGGCCCTTTAATGAGGGAGAGTTCGTGAAAAAGATTAGATCAGTGTGCAATAATTAACGTTTTCTTTGTGCACTTTTTCTTGCTACAAGGCATGGGCTTGAATGGTTGATTGATTTATTATCATTTTATTTGTAAAATTATTAGCCAGTGGAAAAAGTAAAAAAAAAGTTTATTTTGGTATTTAAATCAGAAGGCTGCAAATAGAAAAGAGGCATACGATTTTTATTTACATTTTATTTATTTAATAAATGAATGCCATTGATGTGTTTTTTCATTTGAAATTCGATTTTGCATGTCTCCACTATTAAATTATATATTGTATGGTAATAAGCGATGCTTGTTCCATATTCAATGTTAAAGCAAAACTTGTTTGGGTCCATATTAAAAGGTTAATTTGTTCAATGTTGGCCCGCGACTTTGTTCAGGTTTTACATTTTGGCCCACTGGGTATTTGAGTTTGACACCCCTGGGCTACAGTGTAGAAAATGCTAGTTAGTTAGCTACATCTTTTGACCATCCGCTACCAAGGCTTCTCACTGTCACCCCCAGCTGTTGTCACACACCAATCACATGATGGCTATTCTATCGTGTTTTCCCAGAAAGGACAGAAATTCCTCATTAGGTTAAATAAACTATTTCCAGTTTCAGTACAGAGTAGGAAGTGAAGTCACTTGTTCTACATTCCAGTGTTACCGTGTCTGTTACTGTGTAACATTTGTTCTCTTGTCACTCAGGCACATCATCCTGTGATGACTCTAAACTAAGTGATACCCACAGCTTTTTTCAACTATACTGAACAAAAATATAAAACGCAACATGTAAAGTTTTAGTCCTATGTTTCATGAGATGAAATAAAAGATCCCAGACATTTTCCATATGCGCTAAAAGCTTATTTTTCTCAACTTTTGTGCACAAATTAGTTTACATCCCTGTTGGTGACCATTTCTCCTTTGCTAAGATAATCCATTCACCTGACAGATGTGGCATTTCAGATCCACTTTCTTGTGAATCTGCATGAAATGAGAGAAAATCAGCCTCACATCAGTCATTGTTTAGACGCACAACTAGTTTAACCTCTCTGTCTTTCAATGTTAATGTTTAAACTTCATCTTAGTGCTGTGCAGACAAAAGGAGAGCGACACATATAGCCCTTACTCCATAGCTAATCAAATTACACATGCATGCACTGTCGTAAACATTGATTTTCTATATCTCTTCCCCACCCCACCCCTCTCTCTCTCATCCCTCTCTTCCGTCAGGCCCCTATTGCTATGAGAATCTGCAGAGCCCAGCTGTAAGCCTGAGCCATGAACTCCGTGTCTCCCAGTGCAGTTCAGTATGTGGGGGGAGTAGGAGTGGTGTGTCAGGATGACACCCTCCAGAGAGAGGAGACCAAGAGGTCTCAGCAGCCCCAGGTGGTGGACCCTGGCGGAGGAAGTAGCTTTGGTAACCAGCAGGGTACTGATGTCGGTGGGGGTGGAACCAGAGAGGCCACCACCGCTGGAGAGCCAGACGAGGTGGACAAACTCAAGACCAAACTGATGTCGGCGTGGAATAATGTCAAATACGGTCAGTAAGTGGGTTCAGTTGAACTTTTTTCCATAAGGCGGATAGTTCTGTATCGCTGTTTAATGAGCAACAAACATAACTTCCAGTGTTTCCATACAGTCAGTTTTAACAATGCCTTTATTTTCTTAAGAAATAGCAACAAGGGGGATTTTATAGTCTTTGTTCTTTCTGTATGAATAATCTTTGTTAGGTCTTTTTTTATTTTTTTTTATAGCTTTGTATGAGACTTCCGTTATGTGTAATAGCCCTCCCGAAGTCAACTTCCCCCTTCCTCACCCAGTCATCAAGACATAAAGAATCCCCTCTAAAAAGGTCCATTCTGTTTCTTTTCCCTCTTTAGGCTGGTCGGTCAAGTCGAAGACCACATTCAACAAGAGCTCTCCGGTGACTGTAATGGGCCACTCCTATCTGCTCAATAGTGAAGGTAGCTAACCTCCAACAACCCCACAAGTCTTCAAAAGACTTCCTGGTAAAATAAATGATGCTCTCTGCTCCATACCCAGTGAGAGAAACTGGTTAGAAAGATGTATTCTAACCAGTTCTGCTCACTGGGTATCTCTCTCCCCTTCCAGGCGAGGTGGAGCGGTTCAGACGGGCGTTCGTGTCTCGGCTGTGGCTGACCTACCGTAGGGAGTTCCCCCAGCTGGAGGGCTCCACCTTGACTACAGACTGTGGCTGGGGCTGCATGCTGCGGAGCGGACAGATGCTGCTGGCCCAGGGCCTACTGCTACATCTGCTGCCACGAGGTGAGACAACTCATAGAGTTAGAAAGAGGGCTCTAAATGGGTAGAGATACAACGATGGGTCCTCTTCCTAACTCTGAGACAACTGCACCAACTCTGGCCCAATCCCAAATGGACCCCTATGCACAAACAATTGTGGAGATCTGAGAGGATTTGTTTGGTATAAGCAATATGATCGGTGAAACTTACCCCTAGCAGGGTGGAGCTATTAACATATTGCATACACCTGTCAGATCCTCTCAGATCTCCACCAGTGCATAGGGCGTAGGGGTCCATTTGGGATGGGGCCCCTGCCTGTCTCTCTCACTCTTGTTTCTCTTTCTGCCACATCTCTCTTCAACTGTTTCTCTCTCTCTGTTTCTTGGTCTGTCTCCCCTCTCTCCTCCCTATGTCTCCTCCTTCCACCTCCCCATCGATCACTACTAACTGTCTGTATTGTGTTGTCTAGACTGGTCGTGGCCAGACGCCCAGCAGTTCGCCGACGTGGACTTTGAGGCTCTGAGACCCCGCTCCCCGTCCCGCGCTGGGGGCGTACCCATCCCCTCCTTCGGCTACTCCTCCTCCTCCTTGCGGACCCCCACCACGCCCCAGAAGACCTCCATGCCAGGGGGCACGGCTCTCAACCATACCCAGAAGAAGAGGCCCGAGTCGGACAGGCAGGCTGAGCCCCTCCACCGGAGGGTTGTGGCCTGGTTTGGGGATGAGCCCCCGGCCCCGTTTGGGGTGCACCAGCTGGTAGAATTGGGGAAGAGCTCAGGGAAAAAGGCGGGGGACTGGTACGGCCCCTCAGTGGTGGCACACATACTACGGTGAGGGGCCCTCCATGGGGTGTGGTCAAGATAATGATGCTGTCAGAGCATCAGCCATAGAAGTAGAATCTATTGAACACACCTCATTCAAGTCAATGATGGCATCAGCATGCATTTGATTTCTATACCTAGATTTGATAGATGTCTGTAATGCCATAGTGCATCAGAATGATCTCCAGCAGACATGTTTACGGATGCACCTTTATTGCGTAGATGTTTTGGTTGCTATTATATTTTTTAAGAAGGCTCGGTGGTATGCCTGACTGCATGTTGACGTTTACCAGGGTTGGAGTCAATTACATTACAATTCCACTCAATTCAGGAAGTAAACTGAATTTCCAGTTGTTTTCAATGTTGTTCAATGAGGAACATTTGGAATTAGAATCAACATTTGGTTTACTTTCTGAATTGAAATGGAATTGAACCAAACCCTGATATTTACTTCATGCCCAGTAGCATCAGTATGTTGTGATATTCAACATGAGCCGTATGTTTGTTTTCCAGAAAAGCAGTTGCCAAGACTTCTGAGGTTCACAACCTGGCTGTATATGTAGCGCAGGACTGTACCGGTGAGTGTGACTTTACACTGTGCCTTTCCTACTGGGTGGTTGGTTGGTGTTGTTGGTTAGTGTTGTCATTTGTCGAATTCACCAGATATTGTATGTTTGGTCCATCTCAAATGTTCTCGTCATAAGTGATGTTTTTGTCATTGGTCTTCTGAATGTAGCTGAACTGTGTATCTCATTTCTGTATCACAATTCAATTACAAAATGGGGAGGGCAAAAACTACATTTCAGAATGTGGGGGGGGGACATGTCCCTAGTGAAACTTAGGCCCATAGTGTCATCGTGTTTCTTTCAGTGTACAAAAAGGACGTGGTGCATCTGTGTGACCAGTCGTTGAACCAGAGTATATCAGATCCTGAGCCCAGTGGTCCAGGCTGGAAGTCTGTCATCATACTGGTTCCAGTCCGACTAGGAGGAGACTCTCTCAACCCCTCCTACATCGAGTGTGTCAGGGTGTGTACACGCATGTACACACACACTTTCATAACCTAACCTTAGTCACAAAGCTTGTTTTTCTCCATGGTTGATGTCGCTCTAACATGAATATGGATTTCTTTGTGTCTGAAGAACATTCTCAGGTTAGAATGCTGTATCGGAATCATCGGCGGCAAACCCAAGCATTCGCTGTTCTTTATCGGCTGCCAAGGTAAGAACTGCACTCTACTTCCTGGTTCAGTTGCTTCTGATTGGACGGTGGGCTGTCATTTAACCTCGCCTTCTTCCTATTTCCTGTCCAATCAGACGAGCAGCTGCTGTATCTGGACCCTCACTACTGTCAGGCCGTGGTGGATGTCACTCAAGACAACTTCCCACTGGAGGTTTATATCACTCTTCTTTCTCCTTTGCCGCTCCGTCTGTCTTTGGACTTTGTCTGTCTGTGCTATGACCCAGATAAGCATGTTTTGACTGGATCAAAGTAGGTCATTTCAGATTCAGACGTGTACCTTGTCTGTAATGCTCTCCCTCTCTCGCTCCCCCCTCCCTCTCTCTCCTCCCCACCTCCCCAGTCGTTCCACTGTAGCTCGCCCAGGAAGATGCCCTTCAGTCGCATGGACCCCAGCTGTACTATAGGTTTCTACGCCAAGAACAAGAAGGACTTTGAGTCTCTGTGTTCTGCCGTCTGTGTGGTGAGCTCAGCCTCTTGGCCTCATTTCAAGTCTCTTACTCATGTATACATTCATCACTTATGCATCATTTTAAACATCAGTTATGCATCACATATAGATCATTTATAGATCTTAACATAATTTATAGATCTCTAACTTTGACGCTGATATGATTTATAGATGCATGAGTTGAAGCGACGCAACTTAGATGGCTTATTCGTCACTTATAGATAGACATGTTACACGTCTCTTACGCATCATCGATACATCACTTATACATCTGTTACTGTATACATCACTTATACATCTGTTACTGTATACATCACTTATACATCTATTACTGTATACATCACTTATACATCTGTTACTGTATACATCACTTATACATCTGTTACTGTATACATCACTTATACATCTGTTACTGTATACATCACTTATACATCTGTTACTGTATACATCACTTATACATCTGTTACTGTATACATCACTTATACATCTGTTACTGTATACATCACTTATACATCTGTTACTGTATACATCACTTATACATCTGTTACTGTATACATCACTTATACATCTGTTACTGTATACATCACTTATACATCTGTTACTGTATACATCACTTATACAGAACCAGTCAAAGGTTTTGACACCTACTCATTCCATGTTTTTTTTCTTTATTTTGACTATTTTCTACGTTGTTGGATAGTAGTGAAGACATCAAAACTATGAAATAACACGTATGGAATCATTTAGCAACCAAAAAAAGTGTTAAACAAATCAAAATATATTTCAGATTGTTCAAAGTAGCCACCCTTTGCCTTGATGACAGCTTTGCACACTCTTGGCATTCTCTCAACCAGCTTCATGAGGTAGTCACCTGGAATGCATTTCAATTAACAGGTGTGCCTCTTTCCTCCTTAATGCGTTTGAGCCAATCAGTTGTGTTGTGGCAAGGTAGAGATGGTATACAGAAGATAGCCCTATTTGGTAAAAGACCAAGTCCATATTATGTTAAGAACAGCTCAAATAAGCAAAGAGAAATGACAGTACATCATTACTTTAAGACATGAAGGTCAGTCAATCTGAAAAATGTCAAGATCTTTGACAGTTTCTTAAAGTTCAGTCGCAAAAACCATCAAACATTATGATGAAACTGGCTCTCATGAGGACTGCCACAGGAAAGGAAGACCCAGAGTTACCTCTGCTGCAGAGGATACGTTCATTAGAGTTAACTGCACCTCAGATTGCAGCCCAAATAAATGCTTCACAGCGTTCAAGTAACAGGCACATCTCAACATCAACTGTTCAGAGGAGGCTGTGTCAATCAGGCCTTCATGGTCGAATTGCTGCAAAGAAACGACTACTAAAGGACACCAATAAGAAGATGAGACTTGCTTGGGCAATGTAGAAAATAGCAAAAATAATGGAAAAATCATGGAATGAGTAGGTGTGTCCAAACTTTTGACTGATTACACCAACTGTATACATTAGTTACACTGTTACTGTATACATCACTTATGCATCAGTTGCACTGTCACTGTATACATCACTTACATAAAGCTCTTATCTTATTCTGGGGGACTTTAATAAGTGACCAATTCAACACTTTCATATTCCCCCCCACCCTAGGCCCTATCGTCGCCCGACGAGAAGTACCCCATCTTTACCTTCATGGAGGGCCAGGCCCAGGACTATGGACTGGTGGGCCACAGCTCCTCCCATCCTCACTCTGACACCTCCCCCATCCCTGGCCCCGCCCACATGCTGCCCCAAGGCAAGCTCAGCAGGAGCAACAACATAGGCAGCTCTGACGACTTTGTCTTCCTGTGAGTACTGGTTTGTGTTCCTGAGGAACGAAATGTAAGCAAACGGGGAAAGACTGACTTAGAATTTTTGGGATGGATTCCATTTCCCTGTTTTTATAGAGCTCAAAGTTGGTAAATGCTTTCTGCTATATCACAAACTCTGGCTTTTGTGTCCGTCATATTCGAGGCGAGGCTTCAACTGAATCTCGCTGTCGGTCTGTCTCTGTCTGGGCAGAAACAGGTCTTAGAAACTAACGCTAGGCATTACTAAATTGGACTGTTGCCCCATCCCAAATGGACCCCTAAGCCCTATACACGTATGGAGATCTGAGAGGATCTGACAGGTGTTAGTAATATAAACTAGGCTAGGCGTAAGCTTCACCATATTGCTTATACCAATCAAATCCGCTCAGATCTCCAAGGCCGTAGGGATTTGGGATGGGGCCTCTGACTTCATTTTGGGACTAATAACAACTGGAAACACGGAGCCTGTTTGATACATGACAGGGGTCACTAGTAGTGGAAGATGAGGTACTCAGCCCTCTTCTCTCTGACTTGTATTATAATACTGCTGTACACTTTTTACATTCATTTCTGTGTTGTAAGAGCTATTAAGTGTGTGTGTGAAATGATTTGTGTGTGAACTGAAGCTGTTGGTGTGTTGCGTTGCTGTTATGTTCACATTCCTCTACTGTACTCTCTTATATTCCCTATGCCTTAATTCAGTGTCATGGCTATAGTACTACATTCATACTACATGGCTGTAGTACTACATTCATACTACATGGCTATAGTACTACATTCATACTACATGGCTATATGAATTTCAGTGCAGCATTCCAACCCTCTCTTTAGTTGTGCCGTCCTTTGACACACCATTCGGTCAACCTGGGCTGGGCTCACTGTTTTCCAGACCTGGGACCTGGGTTTTTTTCTCCAAAAGGCACTGAGTTGATTTAACTTGCCTGGAGTGCCAGATGGGCAACGTTTGCATTTTTGGGACTATTCTTTTTGCCCTAGCAAGCTCAGAAAACACCAGGCAAGCTCAGAAAACCAATACTAATTGAACCCCAGGTCTGCTACACTCTCACACTATTTCATCAGCTCTCTCTTGTCAATTAGTCTACCAGTATCAACTTCCAACACAGGATTCCACTGTTACAACAATAGCCTCTTCTGTGTAATGTGTTACACCAGCTCCTATCTAGATGATGGGAAATTATACATTTACCAAGAGGCTGTGTCCAAAATGACACCCTATCCCCTACATTGTGCACTACATAGAGAATAGGATGCCTTTTTGGATGAAGACAGTTATTGGTTGGAGTGAGACTTGTTGAATGAATGATTCTGAGCTCCGTTCCTTTTAGGGTCCTCCTCATTGTTTTAACAAGGTGGTGCTGCTGAGTTCTGGCGGTGGGGATGCCTCACTTTGGACTCAGATTGCGTTTTTGAACATGTGTAACTTCAATTTATTATGGTAGAGTTAAAAGCCTTGCACTTTGGAGACCTGCATATAAATATCTAAGCCAGGGCTGTTCAATTCTGGTCCTGGAGGGCCAAAAAACTTCTGTTGTATTGTTTCTACCTGGTAGTTAGTTGTACTCACCTGGTGTGTCAGCCAGGTCTGAATTAGGTCCTTATTAGAAGAGGATGAAAACCAGAACCGACATTGAACAGCCCTGATCTAAGTATTACCCCCCCCCCCCCCCCCCCCCCCAAGTTAGATTTCAAAGTCACGTCACAAGCTCCATCAATCCCAAAATAAAATGAAATAGTCTGGGCAGTGGTTAAAACACTGTTGATTGGATGCTTGATCTCACGTTTTAATCAGGCTTCTGACCTGTAGCCAGAAACATGGAAATAAGTGCTGTATCTCACTATGGTCAGAAGCATGTCATTGCCTACAGAATATGCATGCATAGAAATAGAATCGGTAGAATGCATTTCTCCATTCAAGTCCATCAGTAAATTATTCTATTTCTATGTTGCAGTGTTGTCAGCAGTCCAGTCATGTGATCTTGCTTTCATGGATGTGCTCCATCCACATCGTGTATCATGTGACGCACTAAAACAACAGTGGCTTGCTTTAGTTTTCATGTCCTGGAAATGGCACTGTGTGCAACAGGGATCCTCTAAGGGGCAAATCTTGACTTTCACTTAACCTGAAGGTTCACTGATCATTCATTGAAGTCAATGGGAGAGTAAGAGAAAATGTGAGGTTAGCGAGTTAGGATTCACCCCAGTAATCTGTCTATTTCACTCTTATCCATGTGTATATTATCTCATAAAGGTGACATTTATTTTCTCAATAAAGTGAAGAATTGTCATGTGTAGAAGTCTTAAATGTGCTAATGACCACCCTAATAGGGGACTGCATTCATGTGGACAACATGACTTTGTAAAACTGTTGTATAGAATGTTATTAAAGGTAACTTTTTTTGTATTTATTGTCTGAATATAAGATTGATTGAATTCTTGGCCTACATGTGTATGTTGTTTTGTGCCAGCCAGGATTCTGGCGAGTAACAACCTCCTTATCCAATTATCTATTGTCCCACATAGTCACCATCTTTATCCTGTATAAAAACCTCTCCTACAGTGCCTTGAGAAAGTATTCACACCCCTTGACTTTTTCCATATTTTGTTGTTACAAATTGGGATTAAAATGAATTTACTTTTTGTGGAAGGAAAAATTCTAACACTTCAAAATATATATATATATATATATATATATATATATATATATATTCACACACACACCAGTGCATTTGAAAAGTATGCATACCACTTGACTTTTTCAGTATTTTGTCACGTTACAGCCTTATCCTAAAATGGATTCAAATGTTTTTTTCCCCTCTTATCAATCTACACACAATGTCTCAATGACAAAGCAAAAACAGGTTTAGAAATGTATTAAAAATAAACTGAAATATCACATTTACATATGTATTCAGACCCTTTACTCAGTACTTTGTTGAAGCAGCGATTGCAGCCTCAATTCTTCTTGGGTATAACGCTACAAGCTTGGTACACCTGTATTTGGGGAGTTTCTCCCATTCTTCTCTGCAGATCCTCTCAAGCTCTGTCAGGTTGGATGGGGAGCTTCGCTGCACAGCTATTTTCAGGTCTCTCCAGAGATGTTCGATCTGGTTCAAGTCCGGGCTCTGGCTGGACCACTCAAGGACATGCTGTGTGCTTAGGGTCGTTATCCTGTTCCTTCGCCCCAGTCTGAGGTCCTGAGTGCTCTGGAGCAGGTTTGTATCAAGGATCTCTCTGTACTTTGCTCTGTTCATCTTTCCCTCAATCCTGACTAGTCTCCCAGTCACTACTGCTGAAAAACATCCCCACAGCATGATGCTGCCACCACTATGCTTCACCGTAGGGATGGTGCCAGGTTTCCTCCAGCGGTGACGCTTGGCATTCAGACCAGAGAATCTTTTTTCTCATAGTCCGAGTCCTTTGGTTGCCTTTTTAGCAAACTCCAAGCGGGCTGTCATGTGCCTTTTACCCAGGAGTGGCTTCCGTCTGGCCACTCTACCATAAAGGCCTGATTGGTGGAGTGCTGCAGAGATGGTTGTCCTTCTGGAAGGTTCTCCCATCTCCACAAAGGAGCTCTGTCAGAGTGATCATTGGGTTCTTGGTCACCACCTCAATTTTGAGTCTCATAGCAAAGGGTCTGAATACTTATGTAAATAAGGTATTTCTGTTTTTTATTTGTAATACATTTGCAAAAAATAATAACTGTTTTTGCTATGTTTATGGGGTATTGTGTGTAGCTTAATGAGGGGGAAATATATTTAATCCATTTTAGAATAATGTTGTAACAATGTGGAAAAGGGGAAGGGGTCTGAATACTTTCTGATTGCACTGTATATCTCTATCTACAGTGCCTTCGGTAAGTATTCAGGCCCCTTGACTTTTTCCACATTTTGTTACGTTACAGCATTATTGTAAAATTTATTGAATAAAAACAATTCCTCAGGAATCTACACAAAATAGCCCTGTTTTTGCTTTTACATTTTGAGGTATGGTGTGTAGATTGATGAGGGGGGGAGAATCTATTTTAGAATATTGTTACTGTAGCGTAACAATGTGGAAAAAGTCAAGGGGTCTGAATACTTTCTGAAGGCACTGTATATCTCTTGTATTCACCCCTGAGCCAATACATGTTAGAATCACCTTTGGCAGCGATTACAGCTTGAGTCTTTCTTGGTAAGTCTCTAAGAGCTTTACACACCTGGATTGTACAATATTTGCACATTTTATTATTTTTAACTTCAAGCTCTGTCAAGTTGGTTGTTGATCATTGCTAGACAGCCATTTTCAAGTCTTGCCATAGATTTTCAAGCCTATTTAAGTCAAAACTGGTAATAAGCCACTCAGGAACATTCAATGTCTTCTTGGTAAGCAACTCCAGTGTATATTTGGCCTTGTGCTTTGGGTTATTGTCCTGTTGAAATGTGACTGTGTCCCAGTGTATGTTGGAAAGCAGACTGAACCAGGTTTTCCTCTAGGATTTGGACTGTGCTTAGCTCTATTCTGTTTGTTTTTATCCAAAAAGCTTCCTTGTCCTGGCTGATAACAAGCATACCTATAACATGATGCAGCAACCACCATGCTTGAAATAAGTGGTTCTCAGTGATGTATTGTGTTGGATTTGCCCCAAACTTAATGCTTTGTATTCGGGACATAAAGTTAATTTCTTTGCCACATTTTTTGCCGTTTTACTTTAGGATGCATGTTTTAGAAAATGTTTTTATTCTGTACAATCTTCCTTATTTTCACTCTGTCATTTAGGTTACATTTGTGGAGTAACTACAATGTTCTTGATCCATCCTCAGTGTTCTCCTATCACAGCCATTAAACTGTTTTAAAGTCACCATTGGCGTCATGGTGAAATCCCTGAGTGGTTTCATTCCTATCTGGCATTTGAGTTAGGAAGGACGCCTGTATCTTTGTAGTGACTGGGTGTATTGATACACCATCCAAAGTGTAATTAATAACATCATCATGCTCAAAGGGATAGTCAATGTCTGCTTTTTTTATTATTGTTTTGCCCATCTACCAATAGTATTAACAATATTATTGTTTTGCCCATCTACCTTCCTTGCATTGGAAAACCTCCCTGGTCTTTGTATTTATTAAGGATCCTGTCAGCAGCTACTCTTCCTGGGGTCCAGCAACGTTACTGCAGTTATATACTATTTAAAATATTACATGACATTACATAACCCTTAACACAATACATTACGTGTTTGTGGTTGAATCTGTGTTTTGTAGGCACTGTATGCTCCTACATGGATAGTGGTATTTGTTTTAGATATAACATCTGTAACACAGAATAGACCCTTTGCTGTAATAGCTTCAAATCAAATGGTATCCTTGGAACTGATGTTGATCTAAATTCAGTCTGGAAATAATAGTCTGTGCGAAGGATTCATCTTTGCATTTGGTTTTTATCTAAATATCAGTTATGAAATAACATGACTTGGAAATCTAGACAAGAAAAATAACTAATATACAATGTATAGTGTGTATCCTAGCCTACGGTCAGTTTGCAACAATACACAATAGGCTACCTTCGCTCTGTTGCTGCACAGGGACGCATGCGCAATTCTCGGCGGCCGTGACTCTACAGTCGGTCATCACTGCAACGGTGAGGAAGGGGGCGCTCGAGCCAAGTCGTTGAATCAAATAACCGCTTCAAGCGCAGCTCCACTGTTTACGAAAGAGCAAGGGTGAGAACATTAATTACGACAGTCGCGACGTCTCTAATAGAACCAAATTCAGGACAACGGGACACCGGCGAGCCTTGAATTTATCCCGGGTAAGTCCGACTGTGGCACAATCACAGACAGTCCGCCATTCCCCCTTCATCAAGACTCCCATTTAATGCTCTATAGGCAAGTGATAATATAATGTTCATGTTAACCCCCTTTTCAAGTTGAGGCGATAGACCGACGTGTATAAACAGCGGTGTAATTGCTATGCAACGGGAGGCTGTGCGCAACGAGTGCTTTGATGCAGCGCAGGGTGTGAGTGCATCAAACAGCCAGACAGAAAGGATGGATAACTAGTGAAATCATATTTTTCTATCAAGCAATCGCGATTTAGTAGCGATAGACAGATAATCGATAGGTTATTGGCTTTATATATTTCTTCAATAAACCTCCGGCATGTCATCATTCCAAACATTAATTTTATTATGGCCATACCATTTTTGCTATCATGGGTGGGTCCTATTAAAACGCTTATTACATTGTCATGTCTATAAATAAATAAATTACTAACTACACACATTTTAAAGAATTAGGCCCAATGAGATTTCAGTACTAATTAATGATCAGTCTTAATGCACGTTTATCCTCTGTCTCGCTCTCCAGTGGTCCCTACTATCATCCAAAAGCAGGAGGGTCTTCCCCCTCCAACCAACCCATCCATTCAGGATGTCCACTCCAGACCCTCCCATGGGGGGTACCCCTCGACAGGGTCCTTCCCCAGGCCCGGGGCCCTCTCCTGGGGCAATGCTTGGCCCCAGCCCTGGTCCTTCTCCAGGGGGGTCCTCTCACAGCATGATGGGGCCCAGCCCAGGGCCTCCATCCTCAGGTCACCCCCTGCCTCAGGCTGGGCCCTCTGGATACTCCCAGGAGAACATGCACCCTCTGCACAAAGTAAGGACACCTTGTGGATTATTGAGTGCTACTGTACCTAACCAGCTGTACCCTTCAGAACCAAAGGCACATTTCTACATTCTGTGGACAATAACGTTGTTTCTTCTTCTATTGTCTTCTATTCTATTCCATGCTACTCTGTCTGCCATCTACAGTACCAGTCAAAAGTTTGGACAGACCTACTCATTCAAGGGTTTTTCTTCATTTTGACTATTTTCGACATGGTAGAATAATAGTGAAGACATCAAATCTATGAAATAACACATATGGAATCATGTAGTAACCAAAAAAGTGATTATTCAAAGTAGCCACCCTTTGCCTTGATGACAGCTTTGCACACTCTTGGCATTCTCTCAACCAGCTTCATGAGGTAGTCACCTGGAATGCATTTCAATTGACAGGTGTACATTTTTAAAAGTTAATTTGTGGAATTTCTTTCCTCAATGTGTTTGAGCCAATCAGTTGTGTTGTGGCAAGGAAGGGGTGGCATACAGAAGATAGTCCTATTTGGTAAAAGACCAAGTCCATATTATGGCAAGAACAGCTCAAATCAGCAAAGAGAAACATCATTACTTTAAGAAACTTTGACAGTTTCTTCAAGTGCAGTCGCAAACACCATCAAGTGCTATGATGAAACTGGCTCTCATGAGGAACGCCACAGGAAAGGAAGACCCAGAGTTACCTCTGCTGCAGAGAATAAATTAATTCGAGTTACCAGCCTCAGAAATTGCAGCCCAAATAAATGCTTCACAGAGTTCAAGTAACAACATATCTCAACATCAACAGTTCAGAGGAGACTGTGTGAATCAGGCCTTCATGGTCAAATTTCTGCAAAGATATGGAATCATGTAGTAACCAAAAAAGGAATTAACACATCAAAACATATTTTATATTTGAGATTCTTCAAAGTAGCCACCCTTTGCCTTGATGACAGTTTTTCACACTCTTGGCATTCTCTCAACCAGCTTCACCTGGAATGCTTTTCCAACAGTCTTGAAGGAGTTCCCACATATGCTGAGCACTTGTTGACTGCTTTTCCTTCACTCTGCAGTCAAACTCATCCCAAACCATCTCAATTGGGTTGAGGTTGGGTGATTGTGGAGGCCAGGTCATCTGATGCAGCACTCCATCACTCTCCTTCTTGGTCAAATAGGCCTTACACAGCCTGGAGGTGTGTTGGGTCATTGTCCTGTTGAAAAACAAATGATATTCCCACTAAGCGCAAACCAGATGGGATGGCGTATCGCTGCAGAATGCTGTGGTAGCCATGCTAGTTAAGTGTGCCTTGAATTCTAAATAAATCACTGACAGTGTCGCCAGCAAAGCACCATCACACCACCTCCTCCATGCTTCACGGTTGGAACCACACATGCGAAGATCATCCATTCACCTACTCTGCGTCTCACAAAGACACGGCGGTTGGGACTAAAAATCTAAACATCCAAAGGACAGATTTCCACCGGTCTAATGTCCATTGCTCTTGTTTCTTGGCCCAACCAAGTCTCTTCTTCTTATTTGTGTCCTTTAGTAGTGGTTTCTTTGCAGCAATTCGACCATGAAGGCCTGATTCACAGAGTCTCCTTTGAACAGTTGATGTTGAGATGTTATTTGAACTCTGTTAAGCATTTATTTGGGCTGCAATTTCTGAAGCTGGTAACGCTAATGAACTTATCCTCTTGCGACGGCACTTGAAGAAACTTTCAAAGTTCTTAATTTTCCACATATACTGACCTTCATTTCTTAAAGTAATGATGGACTGTCGTTTCTGTTTGCTAATTTGAGCTGTTCTTGCCATAATATAGCCTTGGTCTTTTACCAAATAGGGCTATCTTCTGTATACCACCCCTACCTTGTCACAACACAACTGATTGGCTCAAACGCATTAAGAAGGAAAGAAATTTCACAAATTAACTTTTAAGGCACACCTGTTAATTGAAATGCATTCCAGGTGACTACCTCATGAAGCTGGATGAAAGAATGCCAAGAGTGTGCAAAGCTGTCATCAAGGCAAAGGGTGGCTACTTTGAAGAATCACTTTGTTTAACACTTTGGTTACTACATGATTCCATATGTGTTATTTCATAGTTTTGATGTCTTCACTATTATTCTATAATGTAGAACATAGTAAAAATAAAGAAAAACCCTTGAATGAGTAGGTGTCCAAACCTTTGACTTGAACTGTAACTCCTCCCTATAAATACAGTGCATACACTTTTTTTAAACAATTCCTTGCAACAATCAAAACCTGTTTCCATGTCGATATATCTACATTTGTTTGTATCTATGTCTCCCTCCCTGTAGCCACTGGAAGGTATGGAGAGAACTACCATGGAGAGGACTGCCATGGAGAGGACTGCCATGGACAGGACTGCCATGGACAGGACTGCCATGGAGAGGACTGGAATGGAGAGGACTGGTATGGAGAGGACTGGTATGGAGAGGACTGCCATGGAGAGGACTGCCATGGAGAGGACTGGTATGGAGAGGACTGTCATGGAGAGGACTGTCATGGAGAGGACTGCCATGGAGAGAAATAACATGGAGAGAAATACCATGGAGAGAAATACCATGGAGAGGACTGCCGTGGAGAGGACTGGTGTGGAGAGGACTGCCATGGAGAGGACTGGTATGGAGAGAAATGCCATGGAGAGAAATGCCATGGAGAGGACTGCCATGGAGAGGACTGCCATGGAGAGGACTGCCATGGAGAGGACTGCCATGGAGAGGACTGGTATGGAGAGGACTGGTATGGAGAGGACTGGTATGGAGAGGACTGCCATGGAGAGGACTGCCATGGAGAGAAATACCATGGAGAGAAATACCATGGAGAGAAATACCATGGAGAGAAATACCATGGAGAGGACTGCCATGGAGAGGACTGGTATGGAAAGGACTGGTATGGAGAGAACTGGTATGCATGAGAAGGGCATGAGTGAGGAGTCACGCTTTGCCCAGATGAAGGGCATGAGACAGGGAGGGCACAGTGGCATGGGCCCTCCTCCCAGCCCCATGGACCAACACTCTCAAGGTAGGTACACACTCTCACCAGGGGTCTGTTCAGGAGGGTGCACAGTTGAACAATGTTCAGAATTAACTGTATTGTATAGAACCTATATGATTATCTATTATGGTAGAATTGGATATTGTGTCAGATCTATTCATTTTTATATGTCATGTTTCACCTCACTAAATATCCACTTTCTCTATCTTTCTCTCTCTTTCCGTCTCCCTCTCTCCCCACCAGGCTACCACTCCCCACTTGGCGGCTCTGACCACTCCAGCCCCGTCCCTTCCAACGGGCCCCCCTCTGGCCCTCTCCAACCCTCTAGCGCAGGCCCAAGCCCCTCAGACACCTCCTCCAACCCGGACTCCCAAACCCTGGGGGGCCAGAACCAGTTGCACAACCGTCCCGGTGGGCCCCAGCAAAGTGGCCCCGGCCCTGTTGGCCCCGGAGGAGGCCCTACTCCTTTCAACCAGAACCAGCTTCACCAGCTGCGGGCCCAGATCATGGCCTATAAGGCATGTACAGAATATTGATGATTTAATGGTTGAAAGACCGATACGTGTTTAAGATGATACATTATAACTGATATATAATGTGTAATGACTGCCTATGGTTATTTATAATGTCTCCAAACTCTGAGCAGTCCACAATGTTGTTTTTAATTTGTAGCTAATATGCCTTGTCACCTGTTGTATAAATATTGTAGAGTGACACTTTATATGCTTTTTAATTAAATTACCATTTCATGACTAAAGGGTAGACAAGCAAGTCAATGAACATCATTCACATGTTACAATAACTAACATTAACATACTGGATTGATACTTTAATAAACTTTTCTCTCTATAAGATGCTGGCCAGGGGGCAGCCAATACCGGACCATCTCCAGATGGCTGTCCAGGGGAAGAGGCCCATGGGATGCAGCCCAGGGATGCCGGGTCCGGGGCCAGGGCAGGGGGGACTGGGGCAGCCCATGCCCAGCCTGGCTCCTGGAGGTCCTGGAGGTGTGGGGCCAGGACAAGGACCAGGAGGACCCATGGGCCAGGGCTACAGCAGAGCTCACGGTGAGGGAGGCAGAATGAAGAGCATTGGATATTGATCTGTATAATTACAGTAGCTAGTTGAAACGGGAAGATTGATCAGTCAAAGCATTGATCAGTCTGCTCCAGCCTCTCCAACCTAATGTGTGTGTATCGGGTGGGGTTGGATACAAAACAGAAGACACATTTCCATCTCGTGTGGAATAATAAAATATATTTTATCTCAAGCATTTCACTACACCCGCAATAACATCTGCTAAACATGTGTATGTGACTAATACGATTTGATTTGATCAGTCAATGAATCAGCATCTAAATGCTGTGAGAAGTAGCAAGCTTGTATTGTTTTGATCTGGTACAGTAGCTGGAAAACTGTTTTCCAATAGGTCTGAAAAGTATGAAACATTAGCCTTTCTCTGAATATACCACTGATATAATGTTGTAGGGATGATGGGACCCAACATGCCCCCTCCAGGCCCCTCTGGTCCAACAGGCATGCAGGGCCAGAACCCCAACGGACCCCCCAAGTCCTGGTCTGAAGGTGAACATAATAACACCAGCATTATTGTCACTTTCTTCTGAGGGGCAATGAGTTCAAGTTTATTATAGTTAGTCACATAGTAGGAACAGATGTGGGATCTTAATTTGATCACTGTTTTGTTACTGAGAATTTTCCTTCGAAGCTGAAAATGTGAACTTGTAGTGTATTTGAGTTTTCAAAAGTCTTCTAAAGTTTGTAATTTCCACTTTGAAATTGTTGACTTGATTTGCCCTAATGAACAATCTATCAACCCAAACAAAAATGTCCTGTTGCTGCAGGATTATTTTCCTGCTGTAGCGAACTAAGATCCTACATCTGTACTCACATAGTAGTTAGTCACATAGCAGTTAGTCAACACAGAGTTAATTGTTAAAACATTATTCATGATGGTATTTCATGATTTTAATCCATGTTAGGTTTTGGTCAGTTACAATCACATCAATAAATTGATTGATGGTTAGTTACCTTTGCCCTTTCTTTCCTTCCCCCAGGTCCAATGGTAAACGCCGCCGCCCCCTCTAACGCCCCCCAGAAGTTGATCCCTCCCCAGCCGACGGGCCGTCCCTCCCCCGCTCCACCCTCCATACCCCCCGCGGCCTCCCCAGTCATGCCCCCCCAGACCCAGTCCCCTGGGCAACCGGTCCAGCCCCCACCCATGGTGCCCCACCATGCTAAGCAGAACCGCATTACCCCCATCCAGAAACCCCACGGACTCGACCCGGTGGAAATACTGCAGGAGAGGGAGTACAGGTAACCTATGAACCCTGACCCTTAAGCCCTGACTCTTAAGCCCTGACCCCTAACCCTGTGGAGAAACTGCAGGAGAGGGATTACAGGTAATATACTAACCCTGACCCTTAACACTTGACCACTAACCTGGTGGAGATACTGCAGGAAAGGGATTACAGGTACAGTACACAATTAATCAAAATGTATTTATAAAGCCCTTTTTACATCACAAAGAGCAGTAACCTGGCCTAGACCCCAAAGAGCAGTAACCTGGCCTAGACCCCAAAGAGCAGTAACCTGGCCTAGACCCCAAAGAGCAGTAACCTGGCCTAGACCCCAAAGAGCAGTAACCTGGCCTAGACCCCAAAGAGCAGTAACCTGGCCTAGACCCCAAAGAGCAGTAACCTGGCCTAGACCCCAAAGAGCAGTAACCTGGCCTAGACCCCAAAGAGCAGTAACCTGGCCTAGACCCCAAAGAGCAGTAACCTGGCCTAGACCCCAAAGAGCAGTAACCTGGCCTAGACACCAAAGAGCAGTAACCTGGCCTAGACCCCAAAGAGCAGTAACCTGGCCTAGACCCCAAAGAGCAAAAAGCATTATACCTATCATTCATCATACATTAATTGAATAGATAGATACATAGTTACAAAGCTAGTCCTACTATATATACATTTATAAAAGCAGACTGAGTTCTCTACAGCACTAGTACTGTCTCTCTCTCACACTATCCCCCTCTCTCTCTCACACTATCCCCCTCTCTCTCTCACACTATCCCCCTCTCTCTCTCTCACACTATCCCCCCCTCTCTCTCACACTATCCCCCTCTCTCTCACACTATCCCCCTCTCTCTCACACTATCCCCCCTCTCTCTCACACTATCCCCCCTCTCTCTCACACTATCCCCCCCCTCTCTCACACTATCCCCCTCTCTCTCACACTATCCCCCCTCTCTCTCACACTATCCCCCTCTCTCTCACACTATCCCCCCTCTCTCTCACACTATCCCCCTCTCTCTCTCTCACACTACAGCACTAGTACTGTCTCTCTCTCACACTATCCCCCTCTCTCTCTCACACTATCCCCCTCTCTCTCTCACACTATCCCCCTCTCTCTCTCACACTATCCCCCCCTCTCTCTCACACTATCCCCCTCTCTCTCACACTATCCCCCTCTCTCTCACACTATCCCCCCTCTCTCTCACACTATCCCCCCTCTCTCTCACACTATCCCCCCCCTCTCTCACACTATCCCCCTCTCTCTCACACTATCCCCCCTCTCTCTCACACTATCCCCCGCCCTCTCTCTCACACTATCCCCCCCTCTCTCTCACA
Source organism: Salvelinus fontinalis (assembly GCF_029448725.1). Classification (NCBI taxonomy): domain Eukaryota; kingdom Metazoa; phylum Chordata; class Actinopteri; order Salmoniformes; family Salmonidae; genus Salvelinus; species Salvelinus fontinalis. The sequence goes on from NW_026600268.1 coordinate 268,443, forward strand.
CTATCCCCCCCTCTCTCTCTCACACTATCCCCCCCTCTCTCTCTCACACTATCCCCCCTCTCTCTCACACTATCCCCCCCTCTCTCTCTCACACTATCCCCCCCTCTCTCTCTCACACTACCCCCCCCTCTCTCTCACACTATCCCCCCTTCTCTCTCTCTCACACTATCCCCCCTCTCTCTCTCTCACACTATCCCCCCTCTCTCTCTCACACTATCCCCCCCTCTCTCTCTCACACTATCCCCCCTCTCTCTCTCACACTATCCCCCCCTCTCTCTCTCACACTATCCCCCCCTCTCTCTCTCACACTATCCCCCCTCTCTCTCACACTATCCCCCCCTCTCTCTCTCACACTATCCCCCCCTCTCTCTCTCACACTACCCCCCCTCTCTCTCACACTATCCCCCCTTCTCTCTCTCTCACACTATCCCCCCTCTCTCTCACACTATCCCCCCCTCTCTCTCTCACACTACCCCCCCTCTCTCTCACACTATCCCCCCTTCTCTCTCTCTCACACTATCCCCCCCTCTCTCTCTCACACTACCCCCCCTTCTCTCTCTCTCACACTATCCCCCCTCTCTCTCACACTATCCCCCCCTCTCTCTCACACTATCCCCCTCTCTCTCTCTCACACTATCCCCCCTCTCTCTCTCACACTATCCCCCCCTCTCTCTCTCACACTATCCCCCCCCTCTCTCTCACACTACCCCCCCTCTCTCTCACACTATCCCCCCCCTCTCTCTCTCACACTATCCCCCCCTCTCTCTCTCACACTATCCCCCCCTCTCTCTCTCACACTACCCTCCCTCTCTCTCACACTATCCCCCCCCCTCTCTCTCTCACACTATCCCCCCCCCTCTCTCTCTCACACTATCCCCCCTCTCTCTCACACTATCCCCCCCTCTCTCTCTCACACTATCCCCCCTTCTCTCTCTCTCACACTATCCCCCCTCTCTCTCACACTATCCCCCCCCTCTCTCTCTCACACTATCCCCCCTCTCTCTCACACTATCCCCCCCTCTCTCTCTCACACTATCCCCCCTTCTCTCTCTCTCACACTATCCCCCCTCTCTCTCACACTATCCCCCCTTCTCTCTCTCTCACACTATCCCCCCTTCTCTCTCTCTCACACTATCCCCCCTCTCTCTCACACTATCCCCCCCTCTCTCTCTCACACTATCCCCCCTTCTCTCTCTCTCACACTATCCCCCTCTCTCTCTCTCACACTATCCCCCCTCTCTCTCTCACACTATCCCCCCCTCTCTCTCTCACACTATCCCCCCTCTCTCTCACACTATCCCCCTCTCTCTCTCTCACACTATCCTCCCCTCTCACTCCTTTTCTCTCTCTTTCTCTCCTTCTCTCTCTCTCCCTCCCTCCTCTCTATCTCATGTCTCTGTGGTATCTCCAGACTGCAGGCTCGTATCACCCACCGTATAGCTGAGTTGGAGAACCTCCCTGGCTCTCTGGCTGGAGACCTGAGGACCAAGGCCACCATCGAACTCAAGGCCCTCCAGCTGCTCAACTTCCAGAGACAGGTAGGCTACTGGCCCGCCCTGCGGATCACACACAGGACTGTTGTACTGCAGCACTCCTTCGTAACGTCTACATGCCACTGTCATTACAATGACCCTTCATAATGGCTACATGACACTGTCATTACAGAAGTCCTATAAACAGTCATGACTCTTTAACTGTGTTGTACTGTTGTAACGGTCCTGAAAACATTGGAGACTGTTGAGACCCTCTCCCATACAGTATTCCCACACATGATGGTGACGATGCATTTATATCCACATTTCTCATTCCTCCGGTCTCTTCCAACCCCACAGCTGCGTCAGGAGGTAGTGGTGTGTATGCGTAGGGACACAGCTCTGGAGACGGCTCTGGACGCTAAGGCCTACAAGAGGAGCAAGCGCCAGTCCCTACGAGAGGCCCGCATCACAGAGAAACTGGAGAAACAGCAGAAGATCGAACAGGAGCGCAAACGTCGACAAAAACACCAGGTACACTAACACAAACCTAGGGCCGGATTACACCTGCTTCTAGACTAAAAGCTATTTACGAGAAGTGAAGTGCTTTTCAAGGCACAATGTCAGATAAAATCCTTCCTGAAGTTTAGATTATTTTAATTCCTTTAATCCTTAATGAGGACATTTGGGAGAAGTATATCTCACTGTAATATATTGCACTCTTTCGCTGTTCATCATAAAAACAAAAGTTATTAGATACAGTACATTACGTTAATCAGTAGTAGCAGTAGGAAAGGGGAATACCTAGTCAGTTGTACAACCGAATGCCTTCAACTGAAATGTGTCTTCCGCATTTAACCCACCCCTCTGGAGGTGCGGGAGGGCTGCCTTCATCGACATCCACGTCTTCGGGGCCCGGGGACCAGTGGGTTAACTGCCTTCCTCAGTATTAGTAGTAGTGGCAGCAGTAGTAGTAGTAGTAGCAGCAGTAGTGGTAGTAGTAGTAGCAGTAGCAGTAGTAGTAGTAGTAGTAGCAGTAGTAGTAGTAGTAGCAGTAGCAGTAGCAGTAGCAGTAGTAGCAGTAGTAGTAGTAGTAGCAGTAGTAGTAGTAGCAGTAGTAGTATTAGTAGCAGCAGTAGTAGTAGTAGTAGTAGTAGTAGTAGTAGTAGTAGTAGTAGTAGTAGCAGCAGCAGTAGTAGCAGCAGTAGTAGTAGCAGCAGCAGTACCACCACGCCAGCTAGAAATGCTTGCTATGGGACAGAACTGAATACTGACTCTCATCTCTTGTCTGTCTCCAGGAGTATCTGAGCATTATCATGGCCCACGCCAAAGACTTTAAGGAGTACCACCGCTCCATCACAGCTAAGATCCAGAAAGCCACCAAGGCCATGGCCACGTACCATGCCAACACAGAGCGTGAGCAGAAAAAGGAGAACGAGCGCATCGAGAAGGAGAGGATGAGGAGGCTGATGGTGAGGACCATTACATACATAGACAGACAGCACATATTCTCAATCACACACTTGTGTGTATAAAGACACACGTGCAAACACTCATACTCTTTCACATACTTAGACACACACTCTGGTGTATACAAAGACACACACTAATGTGGAAACACACTCTTACAATGCACATTACTTTACACTACTCTCTCTACTCTGATTCCCACACACACACTCATCCATCTCACATAATTGAGTTTTGTCTGAATATCTCCCCATTCTCTCCCTCTCTCTCTCTCCCTTTCCCCCTCTCTCTCTCTCCCTCTCCCCCCATTCCCCTCTCTCTCTCTCCCTCCTTCTCCACCCTCTCTCCCTCTCCACCCTCTCTCTCCACCCTCTCTCTCTCCAGGCTGAGGATGAGGAGGGCTACCGTAAGCTGATTGACCAGAAGAAGGACAAGCGTCTGGCCTACCTGCTGCAGCAGACGGATGAGTACGTGGCCAACCTCACTGAGTTGGTCCGGGCTCACAAGCTGGTACAGGCCCTCAAAGAGAAGAAGAAGAAGAGGAAGAAGAAGAAGGTATGAGAGAGAGAGAGAGGTGCGACAAAGGACACATACACACATCCAATATGTTCAGGTGCTGGACATAAGAGGGGGGGGGGGCGTATGTCCACGACTGCTATGTTCCTATAGTGATTTGTTGAGATGGACACATGACAGACGAGGTTTCAACCCGACCGGGATCTCCTGAGGAATTTGTGTGTGTAGATGTGTTTGTGAGCTGTAGTCAGCACTCGTCTCTGTAGGGAGTTGATAGAGTCAGTGTGTAGATGTGGTTGTGAGCTTGATAAACATACTGATGTGTGGATGTCTTTCCTACAGAAGCTGGAGAACGCTGAGGGTCAGACTCCTGTACTGGGACCTGATGGAGAAGTGAGTGGGATATTAAACTAACGTACTGGACATTTGAGTCATTTAGCAGACGCTCGAATCCAGAGCAACTTACTGTAATGAGTGCATACATGTCCATACTTTTTCATAACCAATCTACAGTACACTGTTACATCACTATGGTTACCAGTATGTTACCTGTTGTTATACAGTACTTCTAAACATAGTATTTGCCAGCACAAAAACATCCTGTGGCGTACTGCACTAGCATCGAATAGTCCCCGCGATATGCAACTTTTCAGGGAAGTCAGGAACCAATACACACAGTCAGTTAGGAAAGCAAAGGCTAGCTTTTTCAAACAGAAATTTGCCTCCTGTAGCTCTAACTCCAAAAAGTTTTGGGACACTGTAACGTCCATGGAGAATAAGAGCACCTCCTCCCAGCTGCCCACTGCACTGAGGCTAGGAAACACTGTCACCACCGATAAATCCACTATAATCGAGAATTTCAATAAGCATTTCTCTACGGCTGGCCATGCTTTCCTCCTGGCTACCCCAACCCCGGCCAACAGCTCCGCACCCCCGCAGTTACTTGCCCAAGCCTCCCCAGCTTCTCCTTAGCTGATGTTCTGAAAGAGCTGCAAAACCTGGACCTGTACAAATCATCTGGGCTAGACAATCTGGACCCTCTCTTTCTAAAATTATACGCCACCATTGTTGCAACCCCTATTACTAGTCTGTTCAACCACTTTCGTATCGTCCGAGATTCCTAAAGATTGGAAAGCTGCTGCGGTCATACCCCTCTTCAAAGGGGGTGACACTCTAGACCCAAACTGTTACAGAACTATATACATCCTGCCCTGCCTTTCTAAAGTCTTCGAAAGCCAAGTTAACAAACAGATCACTGACCATTTCGAATCCCACCGTACCTTCTCTGCTGTGCATTCTGGTTTCCGAGCTGGTCACGGGTGCACCTCAGCCACGCTCAAGGTACTAAACGATATCATAACCGCCATCAATAAAAGACAGTACTGTGCAGCCGTCTTCATCGACCTGGCCAAGGCTTTCGACTCTGTCAATCACCGTATTCTTATCGGCAGACTCAACAACCTTGGTTTCGCAAATGACTGCCTCGCCTGGTTCACCAGCTACTTCTCTGATAGAGTTCAGTGTGTCAAATCTGACGGCCTGTTGTCCGGACCTCTGACAGTCTATGGGGGTACTACAGGGTTCAATTCTCGGGCCGACTCTTTTCTCTGTATATATCAACGATGTCGCTCTTGCTGCTGGTGATTCTCTGATACACCTCTACGCAGATGACACCATTCTGTATACATCTGGCCCTTCTTTGGACACTGTGTTAACTAACCTCCAGATGAGCCTCAATGCCATACAACACTCCTTCCGTGGCCTCCAACTGCTCATAAATGCTAGTAAAACTAAATGCATGCTCTTCAACCGATCGCTGCCCGCTGCCACACCCGCCCGCCCGACTAGCATCACTACTCTGGACGGTTCTGACTTAGAATATGTGGACAACTACAAATACCTAGGTGGCTGGCTGGACTGTAAACTCTCCTTCCAGACTCATATTAAGCATCTCCAATCCAAAGTTAAATCTAGAATTGGCTTCCTATTTCGTAACAAAGCATCCTTCACTCATGCTGCCAAACATACCCTCGTAAAACTGACTATCCTACCGATCCTTGACTTCGGCAGTGTCATTTACAAAATAGCCTCCAACACTCTACTCAGCAAACTGGATGCAGTCTATCACATTGCCATCCGTTTTGTCACCAAAGCCTCATATACCACCCACCACTGCGACCTGTATGTCCTCGTCGGCTGGCCCTCGCTACATATTCGACGCCAAACTCACTGGCTCCAGGTCATCTATAAGTCTTTGCTAGGTAAAGCTCTGCCTTATCTCAGCTCACTGGTCACCATAGCAACACCCATCCGTAGCACGCGCTCCAGCAGGTATATCTCACTGGTCATCCCTAAAGCCAATTGCAAAAATTGCTGAAGTTGGAGACTTATATCTCCCTCGCTAACTTTAAGCATCAGCTATCTGAGCAGCTTACCGATTGCTGCAGCTGTACACAGCCCATCTGTAAATAGCCCATCCAACTACCTACCTCATCCCCATATTGTTTTTATTTACTTTTTTGTTCTTTTGCACACCAGTATTTCTACTTGCACATCATCATCTCCACGTCTATCACTCCAGTGTTAATTTGCTAAATTGTAAATACTTTGCTACTATTGACCTATTTATTGCCTTACCTCCTTACTCCATTTGCACACACTGTATATAGATCTTTCTATTGTGTTATTGACTGTACTTTTGTTTATCCCATGTGTAACTCTGTGTTGTTTTTTGTCGCACTGCTTTGCTTTATCTTGGCCAGGTCGCAGTTGTAAATGAGAACTTGTTCTCAACTGGCCTACCTGGTTAAATAAAAATAGTCATGGTTCAGCAGGTATCTACATTACCCAGCAGCAGGTATCTGCATCAGTATCCAGAGACGTTCTGACTCTTATCACCAGACGTATTGGACCCCAGGAAGATTAACTGATGTATTAGCAGCAGCTAATGCGGATCCTAGTAAAATGCAAAAAATTATCAGTATTTGTAGACGCCAAGAATAGTATATTTCCCCTTCAACGTCAGCATCCAGTGTTTTTCTGACTCCCCCCCCCCCCCCCCCCCCCCCCCCCCCCATCCAGCCTCTAGATGAGACGTCCCAGATGAGTGACCTACCAGTGAAGGTGATCCACGTGGACAGTGGTAACATCCTGACAGGGGCGGACGCTCCTAAAGCTGGACAGCTGGACACATGGCTGGAGATGAACCCTGGGTACGAGGCTGGAGGAGGAGGATGAGATGGGCCTATTAGGTGTTTAGGGGTATATTTTAGAGGGGGTAAAGGTATGTTTGTGGTTGTAGTACTGATGTTTTCTGTTCCAGGTACGAAGTGGCCCCTCGCTCTGACAGTGAAGACAGTGGATCGGAAGAGGAGGAGGTGGGTTGGGTCATAAAAGATAGTAACCAACTATGACTAAACTCTTATTATAGAGATTACAGGATGAAAACGCTAAGTAGGAACCAAATCAACTGGATTGGTTGTACAGTCATAAAGACTAGATTCATTTCACACTCTCTCTGTACCAAAGCTATGACCAGTCTGTCTGAGTGGTGATTGACAGGTTGTTGTTGTCCCGCCCCTGGCCTGTCATTGGCCTGTCAGGAGGAAGAGGAGGAGCCCCAGCCGGCAGTGCCTCCAGTAGTGGTCCTCCCAGGGTTAGTGGGGTTAGAGGAGAAGAAGAAGAAGATCCCAGACCCCGACAGTGAAGAAGTATCAGAGGTGGACGTACGACACATCATAGAGTGAGCACACTACACCTGGGTCCCTATAGAGTAACAAAGTATGAGTCATAATACCCATAAAACCTAGCAGTCACAGGGAAATGGTTCCAATCGTCACCATTCCTTTTTCCCTTTTCTCGATTTTAGAAACACTTGAAATAAGGGCTGTGTTTCGTGTAGGCTTACCCTGGCATGACGTTTTGATAACCGTGGAAATCTCTCTATCAATATATTCGCCTGTATTTACCCCCCAAAAATTGAATGCTAATGAGCTGCTAATGTAGCATTTTCAAATATCGTAGTAAATGGAGACGAATATATTGATAAAAGTCACCTTGTCCTAGAGAGATTTACATGGTTATCAAAATGTCATGCCAGGGTAAGCCTACATGAAACACAGCCCTTATTTTAAGTGTTTCTATAATTGAGACGTGATTTGACAAAAATTGTTTGGAAGGGCCCATAAGTAAGCATTTAACTGTTAGTCCACACCTGCTGTTTACAAGCATGTGTCAAGTACATTTAACTGTTAGTCCACACCTGCTGTTTACAAGCATGTGTCAAGTACATTTAACTGTTAGTCCACACCTGCTGTTTACAAGCATGTGTCAAGTACATTTAACTGTTAGTCCACACCTGCTGTTTACAAGCATGTGTCAAGTACATTTAACTGTTAGTCCACACCTGCTGTTTACAAGCATGTGTCAAGTACATTTAACTGTTAGTCCACACCTGCTGTTTACAAAGCATGTGTCAAGTACATTTCACTGTTAGTCCACACCTGCTGTTTACAAAGCATGTGTCAAGTACATTTAACTGTTAGTCCACACCTGCTGTTTACAAGCATGTGTCAAGTACATTTCACTGTTAGTCCACACCTGCTGTTTACAAGCATGTGTCAAGTACATTTCACTGTTAGTCCACACCTGCTGTTTACAAAGCATGTGTCAAGTACATTTAACTGTTAGTCCACACCTGCTGTTTACAAGCATGTGTCAAGTACATTTAACTGTTAGTCCACACCTGCTGTTTACAAGCATGTGTCAAGTACATTTCACTGTTAGTCCACACCTGCTGTTTACAAGCATGTGTTAAGTACATTTAACTGTTAGTCCACACCTGCTGTTTACAAGCATGTGTCAAGTACATTTAGATTTGATTTGAAATGTCTGGTGTCTGATTCAGGGTTGGAGTCAAAAGAACCATTCATTTTCAGTGAGGAATTGGGTGAATCTCAAACCTCTGACCTTCTCCAATGTGTTTTGAGGAGGCAAGAAGATAGGACACATTGGATTTATTTAAATAAGCCATAAAGACAGAAATGCCTACAATTCAGGTTTGGGGTCAAAAGTTCCATTTAATATTCAGTGAGAAATTGAACCTAATGCTGTTTTGCTGACTTGCAAATCCTTATCAATGACGGAGTGAATTTTCCAGCTAAAGATGCTTGTCTTTCATAGCGATAGCATTTAAAAAAAATAGCACACTTACTTTATAGGGCTCGTGCCAATATGTAATAATAAATAATAATACATTGAATTTATAACAAATTTTTAATTGAAAAACTATCTCAAAGTGCTACAGTGATTGCATTAAAGCCATTCAGCCACTGATATGGTTTCTTCCCTGGTTCCGTCTCTAGGCACGCTAAACAGGATGTGGATGATGAGTATAACAGTGCAGAGGCAGCGTTCGCTCGGGGACTCCAGTCTTACTACGCTGTGGCCCATGCGGTCACTGAGAGAGTGGAGAAACAGTCCACTATACTCATCAACGGACAACTGAAACAGTACCAGGTGAAGCAGCACTGACAAGAGGCTGAATAAGCCTGAGAAGTGACATTTCCTTTCTTAAGTCATTAGAAGAGACCCAGACCAACCTGTACAATTTTGACTGGCTGACATTGTCCTTTGTCTTCCTCTGTTGATTCTCTTTCCTCTCTCCTCTTCCTCTCCTTGACTCTCTCCTCTTCCTTTCCTTGTCTCGCCTTTCCACTCAAACTGTTTCTCCCTCCCTCCCTCCCTCCCTCTGTCCCTCCCTCAGATTAAAGGTCTGGAGTGGCTGGTGTCTCTCTACAACAACAATCTGAATGGTATCCTGGCTGATGAAATGGGACTAGGAAAGACCATCCAGACCATCGCTCTCATCACGTACCTGATGGAGAACAAACGAGTCAACGGACCTTTCCTCATCATAGTACCGCTCTCGTGAGTACTGTACCGCTCTGCCACGCACGGAGAACCATGGCTTCAATTACAATTTAACTTTAAAGGGACGTTACACTCCAAAATCAATCACATTTTCAAGACCGCAACATTGGTTGTATGTTGAGCTACTGTAAGTCCGTGTCACAGGCCATTTTGTAGATTCAGCTGTATGCCACAATCCAAAATGAATGGAAGACATAAGCTCCACATCATTTTCCAGAATTGCTGTGCTTATTTTTTCCATTAATTTGGGGTTGAGGTACAGTATATAGCTGGATATACACAACTGATGGTGTGGGACTTTTGAAGAGTACTGTCCCTTTAATTGTAACTGTATTCATAGTACACTTAACGTGACTGTCATACATGATATGATGGAGTACAGTACTAATGAGAGGGAAACAATGATCCGGAGAGAGGGGTGGGTAAGGTTTGGTACAGTCGCATAATTAAAAAGTAATAACTAAAATAGAAATAGAATAGTAATATATATGTATCTATCGCTATGGGTACAGTGCTATTTGTTTGCTTAGGTAAGTTTGGCCCTCTGTTTTCCTCTCTTCTCACATTGACAGAACTCTCTCTAACTGGGTGTATGAGTTTGACAAGTGGGCTCCGTCTGTAGTGAAAGTCTCCTACAAGGTGAGTTGGAGCAGCTAACCTTCCGCCAACTATATGGTAACCATGGAAACACTCATTGCTTGGGGTCCTGAAATACAGCCATATGGGCGGCCGTGTGGAAGCCTGTCTATTAAGCATTCAAATCAAAGTGTATCACTTGCAGTCAGAACAACAACAACTAGGCCTATTATGAATACAAATGTAAAGTCACGCCATTCTAGTAATTATTAATTTAATTCATTCATTAATGTCAAGTTAAGTCCAAGTTCCTGTCCTTCATGTTGTCTCTGTAGGGCTCCCCTCAGGCCAGAAGGGCCTTCATCCCCCAGCTACGCAGCGGCAAGTTCAACGTTCTCCTCACTACCTATGAGTACATCATCAAGGATAAACAGGTCCTAGCCAAGGTAACACAGACACACACTCTACCTCCAGCGTGATTCTGAACAACTCTCACCATGACCATTTGACTGATGACCTATATACCCTCTTTCTGTCTTCTCCTACTCCCCAACCCTCTTTCTCTCTTGCTCTCTCTCTCCATCACTCCCCTGCTCCCTCTCCCCCCACAGATCCGGTGGAAGTACATGATTGTGGACGAGGGCCACCGGATGAAGAACCACCACTGTAAGCTGACCCAGGTCCTCAACACCCACTACCTGGCCCCCAGGAGAGTGCTCCTAACTGGGACACCGCTCCAGAACAAGCTGCCTGAGCTCTGGGCCCTGCTCAACTTTCTCCTGCCCACCATCTTTAAGAGCTGCAGTACCTTCGAACAGTGGTTCAATGCACCATTCGCTATGACTGGAGAGAAGGTGAGTTTTTTTTAGCTGAAAAAAATGGAGAAATGCTATATATACTGAACAAAAAGATGAACGTAACATGTAAAGTGTTGGTCCCATGTTTCATGAACAGAAATAAAAGATCCCAGAAAGTGTGTTTCTCTAATTTTGTGCACAAATTAGTTTACATCCCTGTTAGTGGGCATTTCTCCTTTGCCAAGATAATCCATCCACCTGACAGGTGTGGCATATCAAGAAGCTGATTAAATGGCATGATCATTACACAGGTGCACATTGTGCTGGGACTTGAAAATGTGCAGTTTTGTCACACAACACAATACCACAGATGTATCAAGTTTTGAGGGAGTGTGCAATTGGCATGCTGACTGCAGGAATGTCCACCAGAGCTGTTGCCAGAGAATTGAATGTTAATTTCTCTACTATAAGCCACCTCCAACGGCGTTTTAGAAAATTTGGCAGTACGTCCAACCGGCCTCACAACCGCAGACCAGGTGTAACAAGGAGTCACGAGAGCGCATTGAGCCAAGTAAAGCCCCCCAGCCAAACCCTCCCCTAAACCGGACGACACTTGGCCAATTGTGCGCCGCCCTATGGGACTTTCGGTCATGGCCGGGTTGTGACACAGCCTGGGATCAAACCCGGGTCTGTAGTTACGCCTCAAGCACTGCGATGCAGTGCCTTAGACCGCTGCGCACTCGGGAGGCTGCAGCCCACATTTAATCGGCTCATCTGTCCCGCGGGCTGCCAGCTGCCAATCACTGCTACGTACACTACTGTTCAAAGGTTTGGGGTCACTTAGAAATGTTCTTGTTTTTAAAAGAAAAGCTAAAATGTTGTCCATTAAAATAATATCAAATTGATCAGATATACAGTGTAGACATTGTTAATGTTGTAAATGACTATTGTAGCTGGATTTTTTATGGAATGTTTTTCATTCCATTATTTTTTAATTTTTTTAACAGAACATCACGAACTGTCTCTAGACCCACTAATGTACTTGTCCTCTTGCTCAGTTGTGCACCCGGGCCTCACACTCCTCTTTCTATTCTGGTTAGAGACAGTTTGCACTGTTCTGTGAAGGGAGTAGTACACAGCGTTGTATGAGATCTTCAGTTTCTTGGCAATTTCTCGCATGGAATAGCCTTCATTTCTCAGAACAAGAATAGACTGACGAGTTTCAGAAGAAAGATCTTTGTTTCTGGCCATTTTGAGCCTGTAATCCAACCCACAAATGCTGATGCTCCAGATACTCAACTAGTCTAAAGAAGGCCAGTTATTTTGCTTCTTTAATCAGAAGAACAGTTTTCAGCTGTGCTAACATAATTGCAAACGGGTTTTCTAATGATCAATTAGCATTTTTTAAATGATAAACTTGGATTAGCTAACACAACGTGCCATTGGAACACAGGAATGATGGTTGCTGATAATGGGCCTCTGTACACCTATGTAGATATTCCATAAAAAATCTGCCGTTTCCAGCTACAATAGTCATTTACAACATTAACAATGTCTACAGTGTATTTCTGATCAAGTTTATGTTATTTTAATGGACAAAAAATTTGCTTTTATTTCAAAAACAAGGACATTTCTACGTGACCCCAAACTATCGAACAGTAGTGTACCTTTAGTCAATTGTATACATTTCTGTTCATGAAATTAAATAATATTTAACTCCGTTCTCTTCTTCTCTCCAGGTGGATCTAAATGAAGAGGAGACCATCCTGATTATCCGTCGCCTCCACAAGGTGCTCCGCCCCTTCCTGTTACGCAGGCTCAAGAAGGAAGTAGAGGCTCAGCTACCGGAAAAGGTATAGGTCGTCTCTCCATCTTCACATTTCTTTTAAATACAAACTTGTGTTCACAGCTTTCTTCAGTATTTTGTCCATTGGGTGTCCTCTTACCTATGCTGTCAGGTATTTTTCAGCTGACTCTGTTTGCATAATATCTCCATTCTGTGGTTTTAATTGATTGATTGGCTGATTGATTGGTTTATTGATCTCTCTCTCTCGTTGTGTCTCTCTCTCTCTCGCTGCGTCTCTCTCTCTCTCTCTCTCTCTCTCGCTGCATCTCTCTCTCGCTGCGTCTCTCTCTCGCTGCGTCTCTCTCTCTCTCTCGTTGCGTCTCTCTCTCTCTCTCTCGCTGCGTCTCTCTCTCTCTCTCGCTGCGTCTCTCTCTCTCTCTCGCTGCGTCTCTCTCTCTCTCTCGCTGCGTCTCTCTCTCTCTCTCGCTGCGTCTCTCTCTCTCTCTCTCGCTGTGTCTCTCTCTGTCTCTTTTATTCTCTCGCTGCGTCTCTCTCTCTCTTTGTCTGTCTCTGTCTCTCTCTCGCTGTGTCTCTCTCTGTCTCTCTCTCTGTCCTCCAGGTGGAGTATGTAATAAAGTGTGATATGTCAGCGCTCCAGAGGGTTCTGTACAGACATATGCAGGCCAAGGGAGTCCTACTGACAGACGGCTCTGAGAAGGACAAGAAGGTGAGGAGGAATAACTCAAGTTCTTTGTCCAAAACATACAGTTTGTAAAATATGCTCTTTTTAGATCATATTCTGCATATATGAATATGTGTAAGAAGCTTTTTGATTATATTACAAGGTAAAATAATTATAAAATGTACAAGGCAATATTAGTTTTGTCTTGTTTTGAAAACAGTCTCACATGCCTCACTTCCATAAATGCATAGCTTGTGGTGGCTAAAGTCAGCTAAAGTTTGAAGTTGCAGTTTAAAGAAAACAGATTAGTTTCCCCAGGCCCATATACTATTTTCATGGTGAGGAACCATCTAACATCAAGTGGTAAAATCCTGAACTCCTCCTGTAATATCTGTGTGTCTATTGTAGGGTAAATCCTGATCTCCTCCTGTAATATCTGTGTGTCTATTGTAGGGTAAATCCTGATCTCCTCCTGTAATATCTGTGTCTATTGTAGGGTAAATCCTGAACTCCTCCTGTAATATCTGTGTGTCTATTGTAGGGTAAATCCTGAACTCTTCCTGTAATATCTGTGTGTCTATTGTAGGGTAAATCCTGAACTCCTCCTGTAATATCTGTGTGTCTATTGTAGGGTAAATCCTGAACTCCTCCTGTAATATCTGTGTGTCTATTGTAGGATAAATCCTCCTGAAATATCTGTGTGTCTATTTTACGGTAAATCCTGAACTCCTCCTGTAATATCTGTGTGTCTATTGTAGGGTAAATCCTGAACTCCTCCTGTAATATCTGTGTGTCTATTGTAGGGTAAATCCTGAACTCCTCCTGTAATATCTGTGTCTATTGTAGGATAAATCCTGAACTCCTCCTGTAATATCTGTGTGTCTATTGTAGGGTAAATCCTGAACTCCTCCTGTAATATCTGTGTGTCTATTGTAGGGTAAATCCTGATCTCCTCCTGTAATATCTGTGTGTCTATTGTAGGGTAAATCCTGATCTCCTCCTGTAATATCTGTGTGTCTATTGTAGGGTAAATCCTGAACTCCTCCTGTAATATCTGTGTGTCTATTGTAGGGTAAATCCTGATCTCCTCCTGTAATATCTGTGTGTCTATTGTAGGGTAAATCCTGAACTCCTCCTATAATATCTGTGTGTCTATTGTAGGGTAAATTCTGAACTCCTCCTGTAATATCTGTGTGTCTATTGTAGGGTAAATCCTCCTGAAATATCTGTGTGTCTATTTTACGGTAAATCCTGAACTCCTCCTGTAATATCTGTGTGTCTATTGTAGGGTAAATCCTCCTGTAATATCTGTGTGTCTATTGTAGGGTAAATCCTGAACTCCTCCTATAATATCTGTGTGTCTATTTTACGGTAAATCCTGAACTCCTCCTGTAATATCTGTGTGTCTATTGTAGGGTAAATCCTGAACTCCTCCTATAATATCTGTGTGTCTATTTTACGGTAAATCCTGAACTCCTCCTGTAATATCTGTGTCTATTGTAGGGTAAATCCTGAACTCCTCCTATAATATCTGTGTCTATTGTAGGGTAAATCCTGAACTCCTCCTATAATACCTGTGTGTCTATTGTAGGGTAAATCCTGAACTCCTCCTATAATACCTGTGTGTCTATTGTAGGGTAAATCCTGAACTCCTCCTATAATATCTGTGTGTCTATTTTACGGTAAATCCTGAACTCCTCCTGTAATATCTGTGTGTCTATTGTAGGGTAAATCCTGAACTCCTCCTATAATATCTGTGTGTCTATTTTACGGTAAATCCTGAACTTCTCCTGTAATATCTGTGTGTCTATTGTAGGGTAAATCCTGAACTCTTCCTGTAATATCTGTGTGTCTATTGTAGGGTAAATCCTGAACTCCTGTAATATCTGTGTGTCTATTGTAGGGTAAATCCTGAACTCCTCCTGTAATATCTGTGTGTCTATTGTAGGGTAAATCCTGAACTCCTCCTGTAATATCTGTGTGTCTATTGTAGGGTAAATCCTGAACTACTCCTGTAATATCTGTGTGTCTATTGTAGGGTAAATCCTGAACTCCTCCTGTAATATCTGTGTGTTTATTGTAGGGTAAATCCTGATCTCCTCCTGTAATATCTGTGTGTCTATTGTAGGGTAAATCCTGATCTCCTCCTGTAATATCTGTGTGTCTATTGTAGGGTAAATCCTGATCTCCTCCTGTAATATCTGTGTGTCTATTGTAGGGTAAATCCTGATCTCCTCCTGTAATATCTGTGTGTTTATTGTAGGGTAAATCCTGAACTCCTCCTGTAATATATGTGTGTCTATTGTAGGGTAAATCCGGATCTCCTCCTGTAATATCTGTGTGTCTATTGTAGGGTAAATCCTGATCTCCTCCTGTAATATCTGTGTGTCTATTGTAGGGTAAATCCTGATATCCTCCTGTAATATCTGTGTCTATTGTAGGGTAAATCCTGATCTCCTCCTGTAATATCTGTGTGTCTATTGTAGAGTAAATCCTGAACTCTTCCTGTAATATCTGTGTGTCTATTGTAGGGTAAATCCTGAACTCCTCCTGTAATATCTGTGTGTCTATTGTAGGGTAAATCCTGAACTCCTCCTGTAATATCTGTGTGTCTATTGTAGGGTAAATCCTGAACTCTTCCTGTAATATCTGTGTGTCTATTGTAGAGTAAATCCTGAACTACTCCTATAATATCTGTGTGTTTATTGTAGGGTAAAGGAGGTACCAAGACTCTGATGAACACCATCATGCAGTTGAGGAAGATCTGTAACCATCCCTACATGTTCCAACAGATAGAGGTACAGTGGGAATACACACACACACACACACACACACACACACACACACACACACACACACACACACACACACACACACACACACACACAGATAGAGGTACATACAGTGGCAGTATACTTTCTATTGATGAACTAACCCCGCCACAATTCTGAATTTGTTCACAGGAATCTTTCTCTGAGCATTTAGGATTTTCCGGAGGGATAGTGAGTGGGTAAGTGCATAAGTTGATTGAGAATAATTTTCACAACAACGACCCGAAATGCTTTCTCTCTATTGGCCTGGTTGTGTTCTCTCTCTGCCCCTAGTCTTGACCTGTACCGAGCCTCAGGGAAGTTTGAGGTGCTGGACCGTATCCTGCCCAAGTTGAGGGCCACCAACCACAAGGTGTTGTTGTTCTGTCAGATGACCTCACTCATGACCATCATGGAGGACTACTTCGCCTACCGCAACTTCAAGCACCTGCGTCTGGACGGTACGGTGTGTGTGTCTCGGTATCAGAACTGGGTTCAAATATTTACTTGGCGTCTTTCTAATACATGCCTGGTGCAAGAGAACAAATGGTACAAACCCCACCCATCTGGCATTCCATACAGGCTCAATCATACTCAAAGTATTTTATAGTCTAGAAAATAAACTTTTTGAACCCATGTCTGCTACGCATATGATACAAAATCAAAGTTGGGATTTCTGTCTCTCTTAGTTGCTGTGTTTTACTCATCCACTTCCCTCTCCCCTCCTCTCTCCCTCCGCCCTCCGCCCCCCTCTCCCTCCAGGCACCACCAAAGCAGATGACAGGGGCATGCTGTTGAAGGCGTTTAACGACCCGGCCTCCCAGTACTTCATCTTCCTGCTCAGTACCAGAGCCGGGGGGCTGGGCCTCAACCTGCAGTCAGCTGACACCGTGGTCATCTTCGACTCTGACTGGAACCCTCACCAGGTAGGGGGAGTAACACACACACAACTCCTAAGGGATTGGCTGGAGCCCACAGCAGGTACACTTGCAATGTTAGTAGTTGAAGTCATATTTTAACATTACTTGAGTGAGTATTCAGTTAGAAGTACAAAATAGCCCACTAAACTTGCCATGTTAGTATTGACATGCCACCATGGGCCAGATGCTAACTGAATCATTGCTAGCCATCGGAATTTGAACAACGAATATCTAACGATTCAGCCCAAAGTATCCTACCGTATTCTAACCATCTCTCCCTCTCTCTCCAGGACCTGCAGGCCCAGGACCGTGCGCACCGCATCGGCCAACAGAACGAGGTCCGTGTCCTGCGTCTCTGCACCGTCAACTCCGTAGAGGAGAAGATCCTGGCAGCGGCCAAGTACAAACTCAACGTGGACCAGAAGGTCATCCAGGCCGGCATGTTTGACCAGAAGTCATCGAGCCACGAGCGCCGGGCTTTCCTGCAGGCTATCCTGGAGCACGAGGAACAGGACGAGGTCGGGGCCCCGGGCGGCGTGTGGAAGTCTGGGGGGTCTTGGGTGGGTGTGACTGACGAAAGCCCGGGACTCCCACACCCTCAGAATTCCCACGCTGCCCACTGACACACCTACCTCTCTCCGTTGTACTGTTCTTCCTCTTTTTCATCCGTTGTACATCTCTTTCTTTCTTTCTTTCAATCCCTCTTTCTTCTTTTCACCACTCTCTTTCTCTCACATATTTTGTGCCTTGTGTATTTGTCTTAGGTGGACAAAAACAATGTGGATGGTATTTCATCTACACTTCTTTTGAATGCTAATACTGTTTTAAAGACTTTACATGTACTGTAAATTACATGTTGTATATATTGACCCATTCCTTGATGTTGTCACAGAGCTCTTCTTTACAGAGTGGTGGATTGGATAGGCTGGTCCCAGACCTGTTTGTTCTGTCTGATAAATCCTCTTGTCATTGGTCATATGGTCACAAACAGATCTGGAACCAGGCTAGAGTGGATAGAGCTATAGCTTTGCTCATGTCCTTCTGTCCTGCTGTGTGTTGTGTCTGTCCATTGATGTGTGTTTGACCGCTCAGGAGGAGGACGAGGTGCCAGACGATGAGACGGTCAACCAGATGATCGCCAGGAGCGAGGAGGAGTTTGACCACTTCATGGTTAGTTAGTGTCTGTTGGTCATCATGGTCATTTCTTCTCCGCTATGCAATCTGGTTTCAGAGCTGGTCATGGGTGCACCTCAGCCACGCTCAAGGTCATAAACGATATCGTAACCGCCATCGATAGGAAACAATACTGTGCAGCCGTATTCATTGACCTGGCCAAGGCTTTTGACTCTGTCAATCACCACATCCTCATTGGCAGACTCGACAGCCTTGGCTTCTCTAATGATTGCCTCGCCTGGTTCACCAACTACTTCTCTGATCGAGTTCAGTGTGTCAAATCGGAGGGTCTGTTGTCCGGGCCTCTGGCAGTCTCTATGGGGGTGCCACAGGGTTCAATTCTTGGACCGACTCTCTTCTCTGTTTACATCAATGATGTCGCTCTTGCTGCTGGTGATTCTCTGATCCACCTCTACGCAGACGACACTATTCTGTATACTTCTGGCCCTTCTTTTGACACTGTGTTAACAACCCTCCAGGCGAGCTTCAATGCCATACAACTCTCCTTCCGTGGCCTCCAACTGCTCTTAAATACAAGTAAAACCAAATGCATGCTCTTCAACCGATCGCTGCCTGCTCCTGCCCGCCTGTCCAACATCACTACTTTGGACGGCTCTGACTTAGAATATGTGGACCACTACAAATACCTAGGTGTCTGGTTAGACTGTAAACTCCTTCCAGACCCACATCAAACATCTCCAATCCAAAGTCAAATCTAGAATTGGCTTCCTATTCCGCAACAAAGCATCCTTTACTCATGCTGCCAAACATACCCTTGTAAAACTGACCATCCTACCAATCCTCGACTTCGGTGATGTCATTTACAAAATAGCCTCCAAAACCCTACTCAATAAATTGGATGCAGTCTATCACAGTGCCATCCGTTTTGTCACCAAAGCCCCATATACTACCCACCACTGCGACCTGTACACTCTCGTTGGCTGGCCCTCGCTTCATACTCGTCGCCAAACCCACTGGTTCCAGGTCATCTACAAGACCCTGCTAGGTAAAGTCCCCCCTTATCTCAGCTCGCTGGTCACCATAGCAGCACCTACCTGTAGCACGCGCTCCAGCAGGTATATCTCTCTAGTCACCCCCAAAACCAATTCTTCCTTTGGACGCCTCTCCTTCCAGTTCTCTGCTGCCAATGACTGGAACGAACTACAAAAATCTCTGAAACTGGAAACACCTATCTCCCTCACTAGCTTTAAGCACCAGCTGTCAGAGCAGCTCATAGATTACTGCACCTGTACATAACCCATCTACAATTTAGCCCAAACAACTACCTCTTTACCTACTGTATTTATTTATTAATTTATTTTGCTCCTTTGCACCCCATTATTTCTGTCTCTACTTTGCACTTTCTTCCACTGCAAACCAACCATTCCAGTGTTTTTTTTGTTTTTATTTTACTTGCTGTGTTGTACTCACTTCGCCTCCATGGCCTTTTTATATTTTTATTTATTTATACATATATTTGTTTGCCTTCACCTCCCTTATCTCACCTCACTTGCTCACATTGTATATAGACTTATTTTTTCACTGTATTATTGACTATATGTTTGTTTTACTCCATGTGTAACTATGTGTTGTTGTATGTGTCGAACTGCTTTGCTTTATCTTGGCCAGGTCGCAATTGTAAATGAGAACGTGTTCTCAATTTGCCTACCTGGTTAAATAAAGGTTAAATTTAAAAAAAATTAAAAAAAAAAATTTCTCTGGGTCAACGTGTCAAGGGCCAATCCAATATCTATACTTACAATGATGCAGAATACTCTGTTCTATTCTCTTCCTACTACCTTACACCTTCGTTTCCTCTTTCTCCTCTCCTCCCTCTACCTCTGTCTTCTTCTCTCTCCTGCCCCTTCTCCTTGTCTCTCCCTCTCCCCCTCCAGCGTATGGACCTGGACAGGAGGCGTGAGGACGCTCGTAACCCCCGCCGTAAGCCCCGTCTGATGGAGGAGGACGAGCTGCCCACCTGGATCATGAAGGACGACGCAGAGGTGGAGAGACTCACCTGTGAGGAGGAAGAGGAGAAGATGTTCGGGAGGGGGTCCCGCCAGCGCAAGGAGGTGGACTACAGTGACTCACTCACTGAGAAGCAGTGGCTCAAGGTTAGAGGTCAAGGGTCAGGGGTTAAATTACACTCTGGAATTGGTGTATTCATTTGATGTTGTTTATTAAGTGACAAGGTGCTCATCATGTTTGCCTCCCTCTCTCTCTCGCTTTCTCTCTCTCTCTCTCTCTCTCTCTCTCTCTCTCTCTCTCTCTCTCTCTCTCTCTCTCTCGCGCGCGCTTTCCCCCTCCCTCTCTTTCTTTCTCTCTCTCTCTCCCCCTCCCTCTCTTTCGCTCTCTCTCTCTCTCTTTCTCCCTCCAGGCCATTGAGGAAGGCACGTTAGAGGAGATCGAGGAGGAGGTGCGTCACAAGAAGACCACCCGGAAGCGAAAGCGTGACCGCGATGACCTCCCTGGCCCCTCTTCCTCCTCGGGGGGCAGGCGGAGCCGGGACAAGGACGAGGACGGGAAGAGACAGAAGAAGAGGGGACGCCCCCCCGCAGAGAAACTCTCCCCCAACCCCCCCGCTCTCACCAAGAAGATGAAGAAGATAGTGGACGCTGTTATTAAATACAAAGACAGGTAAGACTGAGGCTAGTGTTCTCTTTAGCTTGCTTTACAATTTTGACTTACATGCTGGTTTGAGCTAGCCTGGGTACCAGTCTGTTTGTGCCGTCACGCCACTCCTTGTCATGCCAAACATGTTTGGGACCAGGCTAGGTTGGATCAAGGTGCTTGCAACACCAGAGTTGTGAGACTGATTCCCATATGGGCCACAACATGCTGCAATACAGAATATCTGTGTAACTGCTGTGTAACATCAGTACTACGGGCACTAACATCAGTGTCTCTGGTGATGTCTTTCACAGCAGTAATGGTCGTCAACTGAGTGAGGTCTTCATCCAGCTGCCCTCGCGCAAAGAGCTGCCAGAGTACTACGAGCTCATCCGCAAGCCTGTCGACTTCAGGAAAATCAAGGTCAATTAACACACACACACACACACACACACACTCTCATTCTCATCCCCCCTCTAATCTCTCTCTCTCCCTCTCCCCTGTCTGCCCCTCCTGTAGGAGAGGATCCGTAGCCACAGATACCGTAGTCTAGGAGACCTGGAGAGAGATGTGATGCTACTCTTTCAGAACGCACAGACCTTCAACCTGGAGGGATCACTGGTGAGACACACACACTTTATACTGGAATGAGTACACAACAACACAAACACATCGATAACAATAGATGTAACAATATATGAAATAAGTGAATGACTTTGTGTGTTTATCGACTTTAACTCACATCGTCCAGTAACTTCATTAGAGATGCTGATTACAGGAGTAATCTGCTCTTCCTATATGCGCTCTTGTTACTGTATAAAAATGTATCAAGGGACCAGTCCTTTTTTTGATAAACTTTTTATTTGAATGTTTTGAAGCAGGTTAAGGCTGAATAACAATAAGCAGTGGACCAAATAACAATACCATTGTTGCCACGTGTCCAACTGCATCTGTGCATGAGCCTAAAATAGCTACATCGGTCTATCGTCTGGTTGCTGCCTCGTTCCCAGATCTACGAGGACTCCATCGTGCTCCAGTCGGTGTTCACCAGTCTGAGACAGAAGATCGAGAAGGAGGAGGACAGCGAGGGAGAGGACAGTGAGGAAGAGGAGGAGGACCTGGACGAAGGCTCCGAGTCAGAGTGTGAGTCATCACTGAAGAAAGGATGTAAGGAATGAAGAAGCATAGGAAGGAAGAAGGGGAAAAAAATATTGAGAAAAATAAAGAATGAAAGACGGAGAGAGAACGATTAAACCAGCCATCTCTGTGACCAATAAACTGTGTTGTGTTGATCCTGTGGTGTGTGTGTGTCTGCATCTGCATGTGTATGATATGAATGTGTGTGTGTGTCCATCCTCTAGCCCGCTCAGTGAAGGTGAAGATCCGCCTGGGACGGAGAGAGAAGAGTAGTGACCGGGGGAAGGGTAGGAGACGTATGGGACGCACCCGAGCCAAACCTGTAGTCAGCGACGACGACACTGAAGAGGAGCAGGAGGAGGTGAGGGGAGAGGAGGTGTGTGTGTTTGTTTGCACCTTCCATCTTTGATGTTTTGTTTTATGATCCCTCTGCAAAAATGTGTTGGCCATATTGTGCATGACACCCAGAAATATTCCCCCTTCTCTCTCTCTTTATATTTCTGTCTCTCTCCTCTCCTGTTCCACCTCTCACAGGAACGCTCCCCTAGTGGCACTGATGAAGAATCCTAAATGGAAACTAGCTGCTTACGCCAAGGTCCAACTCTACTTCCATTATTACCAGGTTTTGTTCAACTCCATTTCATATCTACTTGGGAATGTGGAATTTCACTTAATATTGATGCCAATTCCCACCCTGTTATGTACATTAGCACAGCTTTCATAACATCAACTACTGGACATGACGCACTGCTTAGGTCTGGAAAATAGACGAATTCTGCCTCATCCTGTTAGTCGATCTAAACAACCTTGGTAATGTAATATGTGTCAATTACTAAAAGTGTTATTTATTATGTCTGATGTCTTTTGGGGGGTAAGTTGAGGCCATATACAGTGCCTTCAGTAAGTATTCATACTGCTTGACTTATTCCACATTTTGCTGTGTTACAGCCTGAATTCAAAATATATACTTTTTTTGGGACACCCATCTACACACAATACCCCATAATGACAAAGTGAAAACATGTTTTTACAAATGTTTGCAAATGTATTGAAAATGAAATATCTCATTTACATAACTTGAGTCAATACTTTGTAGAAGCATCTTTGGCAGCGATTACAGCTGTGAGTCTTTCCGGGTAAGTCTCTAAGAGCTTTCCACACCTGGATTGTGGAACATTTACCTTTTATTATTTTCAAAATTCTGTCAAATTGGATATTGATCATTGCGAGACAACCGTTTTCAGGTCTTGCCATAGATTGTCAAGCCTATTTAAGTCAAAACTGTAACTCGGCCACTCAGGAACATTCACTGTCTTCTTGGTAAGCAACTCCAGTGTATATTTGGCCTTCTGTTTTAGGTTATTGCCCTGCTGAAAGGTGAATTTATCTCCCAGTATTTGGTGGAAGGCAGACTGAACCAGGTTTTCCTCCAGGATTTTGACTGTTCTTAGCTGCATTGTTTATTTCTATCCAGAAAAACTCCCCCAGTCCTTAACAATTACAATATGTAGAGTGGTACTCGGTAATGGATTTGCCCACAAAAACATTGCATTGCTTTTCCACATTTTTTGTACTATTACTTTAGTGCTTTGTTGCAAACAGGATATAGTTTTATTCTGTACAGGTTTCCTTCTTTTCACTCTGTCATTTAGGTTAGTATTGTGGAGTAACTAGAGTGGTGTTGATCCATCCTCAGTTTTCTCCTATCACAGCCATTAAACTCTGTAACTGTTTTAAAATCACCATTGGCCTCATGGTGAAATCCCTGAGCAGTTTCCTTCCTCTCTGGAAACTGAGTTAGGAAGGACGCCTGTATCTTTGTATCGACTGGGTGTATTGATACACCATCCAAAGTGTAATTAATAACTTCACCATGCTCAAACGGTTATTCAATGTCTGCTTTTATTTTTACCCATCTACCAATAGGTGCCCTTCTTTGCTAGGCATTGAAAAACCTCCCTGGTCTTTGTGGTTGAATCTGTGTTTGAAATTCACTGCTCAACTGAGGGACGTTACAATTATCTGTATGTGTGGGATACAGAGAGGGGGTAGTTATTCAAAAATCATGTTTAACACTAGTCCATGCAACTTATTATGTGACTTGTTAAGCACATTTTACTCCTGAACTTGCCATAACAAATGGGTTGAATATTTATAGACTCAAGACATTTCAGGTTTTATTTTTTTATTAATAAAAAAAAAAAAAGAATCCACTTTGACATGATGAGGTATTGTGTGTAGATCAGTGACACAAAATCTCAATTTAATCCATTTTTAATTCAGGCTGTAACAACAAAATGTGGAAAAAATCTAAGTGTGTGAATTCTTTCTGAAGACACTGTAGGTGTGTGTTAATCGTCTATGTTGACAGAGGCCCTCTGTTAGAATTGCCACCGTTTCTTTCAGTGTTGGTTCTAGGAATCTGTGTACATTTGAGCAAGGCTCTGTCCTAAACCGACTTGAGTTGAAATGGAATTGACCCCAAGCTAAAACTGACATACAGTACCTGTCCATGTATTATACCATAACTCACCCAGTAACTGCACCAGAGACGCTGCTTACAGTAGTTGTAACTGCTATTACTATACACTCTGTTATTACTGACGATTGTATAACAATTAATTAAGGGGCAAATCCTATCTTCCATTTAGGTCAAATTTTCACTTAGTCTCACTTAGGCCTGGA
Organism: Salvelinus fontinalis; assembly: GCF_029448725.1. Lineage (NCBI taxonomy): Eukaryota > Metazoa > Chordata > Actinopteri > Salmoniformes > Salmonidae > Salvelinus > Salvelinus fontinalis. Next base: position 293,008 of record NW_026600268.1, read on the forward strand.
TTCAATCCGGAAGTGTGGATGATCCTCGTTATAGCGCCATTGACATTTAAAGGTGATTCCCGATTGAGCCTACATAGGCAGCGTTTACCGTGAATGCGGTCTCCGCGGAAATGTTGACTTTCAATGGTGCATAGTCGGAAAGGGCCGATCGAATGAAATCTATCCCAAAGTCTCCCATTGACGTCAATGCTGACTACGTGAAAATGATATTTAAATGGAAGTTAAGTTTGCCCCTAAGTATTAATAATACAGTAATGTAGCAGTAAGTGAAATTTCAAATGCTTCTATTTGGATGTTGTGCTGCTTTCCTAGCGTAGCTAAACAAAATGTCAGACTGTTTGAATCTACTTTTTTGCACATTTTCATGTTTGTTGTTTTTAAGATGACGGACCAGAGGGACAGTAGTTCTTCTCTGTATTCATGTATGCCTCATGGCGGTACGGTGTTAGATATCTATGGTTATGTCATTCTAGATATGCATGTATACACTGAGTGTACAAAACATTAGGACCACCTTCCTAATATTGGGATGCGCCTCCTGTTGCCCTCAGAACAGCTTCAATTCGTCTGGGCATGGACTCTATAAGGTGTTGAATGCGTTCCACAGGGATGCTGGCCCTTGTTGACTCCAATGCTTCCCACAGCTGTGTCAAGTTGGCTGGATGTCCTGTGGATGGTGGACCATTCTTGATACATATGGGAAACTGTTGAGCGTGAAAAACCCAGCAGCGTTGCAGTTCTTGACACACTCTAACCGGTGCACCTGGCACCTACTACCATACCCCGTTTAAAGGCACTTAAATATTTTGTCTTGCCCATTCACCCTCTGAATGGCACACACACAAACCATGTCTCAATTGTCTCAAGGTTTAAAAATGTATTCTTTAACCTGTCCCTTCATCTACTCTGATTGAAGTGGATTAACAAGTGACATCAATAAGAGATCACAGCTTTCCCCTGGATTCACCTGGTCAGTCTGTCGTAGATAGAGCAGGTGCTCTTAATGTTGTGTATACTCAGTGTATGTGTGTAGGATACAATCAAATATACTGTATTATTTCATATGACAAAGTTAATGTTATGAGTAGGTCTGAGTGTTTTGTGCAATTATGTGACATGCCTGGATTTGAACCTTTATTTAAAGCTTTTTCATCAAACTGTCCTCTTTTACTTTCATGTCATATAGTTCAGGGCCATCCTAAGTCAATTGCTTCGATTTTTGGTGTAATGATCATTTCTGGAAAAGGTTTTAGATACAAGATAAATGATTGCGCAAAACACAGGGCATTAGAAGAGGTATCAACCAAGGCGGCAGTATTCGACTCCCTCCTTCGATGTTGGGGAGCTCTGTATCATGTTGTCATTCACTGGATCTTCAAGACTACAGTAAGGAAACCATATAGAGATATAGGCTACAGTATTCATATTCAATTTCTTATAAAGAACCTTGATGATTTCCATTTCAGATCTACAGGTAATTGTGATTAGTGCTTGATGGTGTAATGGCAGTTCTTGTCCACAGTGAGGCGATCTCACTCAAACCTTCCAAGCAGCCTTTCCCAGCTAAACTGAGGTGTGCTCCTATCTCATTAGTAGACTAGATAGATCTTTTTAATGCGTTTTTATTTCTGTTTCCTTCTTCTGTCTCAGTCTGAGTGAGTGTGTGTTAGTGGGGTATTTTGACAGAGGGTGAATGACTTGGAAGGGTTTCTCTCTGACAGAGAAGCAGTGATGCGAAGAACACTTCTTGACAGGTCAACCAAAAACACATTTTATGTTATTCCACAGACACAAACTCTCCTCAACAAGAGGTTGCAAGAGGTTCATTTAAGGTCAGGTGACTCAGGTCAACAAATGAATGTCTTTCTATCTAACCTGTTTAAACAACATGGATTACACCAATCAGAACTGATGTTTAATTTTGCGGCACATTGGGTGGATTCGATTATGCTGAGTTATGGGGCACCAGGCAAAGGCCCATCACCTCATTGGGCAAAAGCTAGTAGGGAGGAGGAGCCTTCACAATTTGAACAGTTTAGGCCACTGGTTTATTTTTTTTATTTTAGGAACTTTGTTGGGATTTCAACTTACTCTCGAAAGTTGTAAAAGTAGAATGCACAAGGTGCAATTTCGAAATTGGGTAGTGCATCATCAGTATTCCTCTTGTCATGTCGGTCATTGCAGGCCCTAGAGAGCTATTTATAACTTGTCAGAAATATAGAGATCAACTAGCCCATGTCAGCTAACGTTTATTTTAGCTAGGTTTTTTAGCCCATAGATTTTGTTGTAATGTTTGAGTCACTCAAATATCACATGATTAAACATTAGACATGGCAAAATGTATATAATTGCAAGACAATTAGCTTTAAACTGCTAAATGTTCTCTCCGCCAACAAGAGAGGTGTGAACAGTTTGAAATAGACGTGCAGTGTGCGTACGTGCATGTTCCCCAATGCTGGAATGGGGACCTGAGTGAATAAGTTTGGGAACCACTGATTTAGGGGGTTAGAAATAAATTCCTACGCCACCCGTGATGTAGACTAGAATAGCTTTCTGGACATTTAGACCCTCTGTTAAATTACACATTTCTCGAGGTAGGAATATCACAAAAATTTGATCAATGGCTCATTCTAGAGAAGACATCCTCCGAGTTATGACATCGGCCAGTTTTGAAATTTGACACGTATGATAGACGTTTTGGCGATGTAAAAGTCTTACACTTATTAACTTCCAGTGTAGTGAGAGACTTTATCACAGTGCTACGTCATACTGGCCGGATTTCTGCCTGCTTGAACGCTAATAACTCAGATACACGTGAAAACATGAAATGACGAAGGGAATCGATAGAACACCACTCAGAGATGCACAAAAACAATATAATATAAAACATCAGTGAACCTTTCCTTTAAACTGATGGATTTCGATGGGGATTTTTTAAATTGTTACTTAGATTGATGCACTGGTGTGTCAATCAACTAGGGGATTAATTACAAACTGCAGCAAATGTATGGAGCCTATATTTTTGTTTCTGGTTGATGTTAAGCCACATCATTAGGTGATCGTTCAACCTTACCTTACTCACTTGATGCAGGTCAACCTTAACTGTTAAAAACACATTTCAGGTTTGTCCACAACATGACAAGAGGTCCAATAAATGACTCACTATCTGACTGATATCAACAACCTGGATTACACCAATCAGAACGGATGTTTATTTTTGTGGAGCATTGACAGTAGGCACAGGATAGAGAGCGGTCAGTGTAGTGTGCAGTCTCTCTAGGGGGCGAGTTGATGGCAATAGAGTGTGTGTGTGTTTTGACAGCGGCCCCAATGTTTGACTTGGATGGGTTTCTCACTCTGGAGCCGTGCTTCGAGGAACACTTCCTGACTTCTAGGAACCCCTTGTCTGGACCTCTGGAGGAACGCGCACACACACATCCAGAGCAAGTCTCAGCGAGCTGTTCACATCTGTCAAGGGGGAGGGGCGGCACGTTCATGTTCTCCCAGTTGGAGGGAGGAAGGGGAGCGGGAAAGCCATGTCCATAGAACGGGTCCTAAACGTGAGTAGAACAGGGAGGGTAAACACTACCTAACTTGGAAAACAAGTTGTTGTTTTGAATGTAGAGTCCTTAGGATTGCTATCTAACGGTCATATGAAAAAGGTTATATGAAGTCAATCAATAGCCTCTGAGAAAATATGTTTTACACTCGCACACACCAACAGGGCCAGACAAGATTAAAGCTAAAGCCATCCTGTCCATTACGAGGGATGGGGAGAGGTACCATTTTCACAGGCCACATGAGTCTGTCTGTGTGTGCGTGAGTGCTAGTGTGTGTATGGACACAATGGTCATCACCCCTCTTGCTGTACCAAAGTATGAAGCACTTATCAGAGTCAGAGGTCTTAAACGTTAGGCCCTAATTGGAGTAGAGTGTAGCCCTCTTCCTCCCACCCTATCCTAGCACTGGGCTTGAGATGCTGTATACAGAGTACAGGGCCGTGGTATCAGCTTTCAGTCCAACCGGCACATGGCCTGACTGGCTGCATCTATCGATCTGTCAAGGACACACACACGAAATAATCACTCGAGGAAATGCAACGTTACTTGATTGAAGACTACTGCACTGAAAACCCTGTGTTGTTAGATAATGTGATATAGGTGTTGCCCAGGCAGGGTGTTTGGTTCCCACAAATGCTCCATGTTGCACTTTCTGTCTGAAAGGGAGATCAGTTGTCAGCCTCGGGGTTCGTTTAAGTTCAAGATTCCAGATTGTTTTATAGGAGTCAATGATTCAAATCAAAGTGCATTTAAAATCGCAAACACACATTAGGGAAGTCAAAGCAAACAGGAGCAGTGAAAGAGATGCATAAAAGAAAGAGATACATAAAAACACAAAAGATGTCGAAAACAATCAAATCCAAGGTGTGACAGTGGTGTGAACTACCTTGATTCAGCACCTGAGTGAGCCAACTCATCCAGCATGCAACAGTAGATAGGATGGAATGTGATGAAAATGAGTCATCGTTATCAACAAGAAGTGTAGGAAAGTAATCAATACTTCACAGTTTCTGTTGGGCAATCATTTTTGGTAACGGTAGTAGCCCTAACCCTACCTTCATCTCCACATCCTATTTCACTGGCCACGTGTGTATGGACACAATGGGCATCTCCACTCTTGCCGTGTCAGAGGATGAAGCACTTATCAGAGGCCTTGATAGTTAGACCTGAGTTGGAGCAGAGTGTAGCCCTCCTCCCGCCCTATCCTATAGAGCTGGGCCTGAGAGTACAGCAGTGGAGGCTGCTGAGGGGAGGACTGCTCGTAATAATGGCTGGAATGGAGTGGTATCAAATATGTTTTGTAGTACCATTCCATCGACTCCATTCCGGCCATTATTATGAGCCATCCTCCCCTCAGCAGCCTCCACTGGAGTACAGGGCTGTGGTATCAGCTTCCAGTCCAACCAGCACATGGCCTGACTGGCTGCATCTATCTATCTGTCAAGGACACACACACAAAACATTCTACTGTTCAGCAGAAAACAAAACAATCACTCTCTAGGACGTACAGTGTAGACTACCACTGCCGCTGTGTTTTTAGATAATGTGATATAGGATACTGCTGGAGCGTTGCTCAGGCAGGATGTTTGGTTCTTTAATGCTCTGTTGTACTCTGTCAGAGAGACATATCCATTGTGATAGGAGCCACTGATTCATAGATGTGACCGTGGACGCCTTGATTCAGCAACCAAATAATCCAGCATGCAACAGTAGATGTGATGGAAATGAGTCGTCATTATCAACATGGAGTGTAGGAATGTAATTAATACTTACAGTTTCTGTTGGGCAAGCATTTTCGGTAACAGTAGTAACACTAACCCTAGCCTCAACCCTAACACTAACCCTAGCCTCAACCCTAACCTCAACCCTAACACTAACCCTAGCCTCAACCCTAACCCTAGCTTCATGTCCACATCCTAGTTAAACCCTAACCCTAGCTTCATGTCCACATCCTAGTTTAACCCTAGCCTCAACCCTAACCCTAGCTTCATGTCCACATCCTAGTTAAACCCTAACCCTAGCCTCAACCCTAACACTAACCCTAGCTTCATGTCCACATCCTAGTTAAACCCTAACCCTCAACCTTAACACTAACCCTAGCCTCAACCCTAACACTAGCTTCATGTCCACATGTCGGTTCAACCCTAACCCTAGATTCATGTCCACATCTCAGTACAAGCCTAACCCTAGCCTCAACCCTAACCCTACAACAGAGTTACTATGGATACCTTAACAGGAAGTGTCAGTCAGGGAGTTGACCCAGATCCACTTCCTGCTCAACTATGTTCCTTCCTGTAGAAGTCAGAATATAATGTAGTTTACAATGACAGGAAGTCACAACTATCGTAAACCATGTTTAGTTTGATAACGTAAAGGAAGTCAAGGCCATAGAGTACATTGTATAGTGAACATTTCCACTTAATAAGTTACATATTTGACCACCCATATCTAAATTGGAATAGGCTGGAAGATAGTTTATTGCCCATGAACAAAAGATGACAGGAATTTGCTCTGACATTGATTAACTTCTTCTTCTTCAGTCATGCCATGCTGTATGTAGGTAGGTAATTAACGTGCACTTGTCTCTTTCTATGTCAGTCTGCCTACATTTATGTGTAGGTAAGGAATTAACATACACTAATTCATACACTTGTCTCTGTCATGTCAATCTGTGTATTTATGTATGCATTTACATTACATGATCAAACTATGTGGACACCTGCTCATCGAACATCTCATTCCAAAATGATGGGCATTAATATGGAGTTGGTCCCCCCCTTTGCTGCTATAACAGCCTCCACTCTTCTGGGAAGGCTTTCCACTAGATGTTGGAACATTGCTGCGGGGACTTGCTTCCATTCAGCCACAAGAGCATTAGTGAGGTCGGGCACTGATGTTGGGCGATTAGGCCTGGCTTGCAGTCGGCGTCCCAATTCATCCCAAAACTGTAGGATGGGGTTGAGGACAGGGCTCTGTGCAGGCCAGTCAAGTTATTCCACACCAATCTCGACAAACCATTTCTGTATGGACCTCGCTTTGTGCACGGGGGCATTGTCATGCTGAAGCAGGAAAGGGCTTTCCCCAAATTCTTGCCATAAAGTTGGAAGCACAGAATCGTCTAGAATGTCATTGTATGCTGTAGCGTTAAGATTTTCCTTCACTGGAACTAAAGGGCCTAGTCCGAACCATGAAAAACAGCCCCAGACCATTGTTTCTCCTCCACCAAACTTTACAGTTGGCACTATGCATTGGGGCAGGTAGCGTTCTCCTGGCATCCGCCAAACCCATATTAGTCCGTAAGACTGCCAGATGGTGAAGCGTGATTCATCACTCCAGAGAATGCGTTTCCACTGCTCCAGAGTCCAAATGTTTACACCACTCCAGTGGACACTTGGCATTGCACATGGTGATCTTAGGATGGTGTGTGGCTGCTCGGCCATGGAAACCCATTTCATGAAGCTCCAGACGAACAGTTCTTGTGCTGACATTTCTTCCAGAGGCAATTTGGAACTCGGTAGTGAGTGTTGCAACCGAGGACAGATGATTTTTACACGCTTCAGCACTCTGCGGTCCCGTTCGGTGAGCTTGTGTGGCCTACCTCTTCGCGGCTGAGCCGTTGTTGCTCCTAAACGTTTCCACTTCACAATAACAGCACTTACAGCTGACTAGGGCAGCTCTAGCAGGGCAACAAACTGACTTGTTGGAAAGGTGGCATCCTATAACGGTGCCACGTTGAAAGTCACTGAGCTCTTCAGTAAGGCCATTCTACTGCCAATGTTTGTCTATGGAGATTGCATGACTGTGTGCTTGATTTTATACACCTGTCAGCAACGGGTGTGGCTGAAATAGCAGAATCCACTAATTTGGAGGGGTGTCCACATACTTTTGTGTATGTTTGTATGTACAGTATGTATGTGTGTGTATAAACAGAGTTTATACACAATTACACGTACACTCGTCTCTGTTTTTCAACAACTGACGGGCAGCCCCCAGGTGGTAAAGGTAGGCAACAACATATCTGCCACAAAGATCCTCAACACGGGGACCCCTCAGAGGTGCGTGCTTAGTTCCCTCCTGTACTCCATGTTCACCCACGACTGCATGGCCAAGCACGTCTCCAACACCCTCATTAAGTTTGCGGACGACACAACGGTGGTAGGCCTGATCACCGACAATGATGAGACAGCCTGCAGAGAGGAGGTCAGAGACCTGGCAGTGTTGTGCCAGGAAGACAACCTTTCCCTCAACTTGATCAAGACAAAGGAGCTGATTGTGGACTATAGGAAAAGGAGGGCCGAGCTCGCCCCCATTCTCATCGACGAGGGCTGTAGTGGAGCAGGTCTAGAGCTTCAAGTTCCTTGGTGTCTACATCACCAACAAACTATCATGACAGTCGCGAAGAGGGCATGACAATGCCTATTCCCCCTCGGGAGACTGAAAAGATTTGGCATGGGTCCTCAGATACTCAAAAATGTCTACAGTGGCACCATCGAGAGCATCTTGACTGGTTGCATCACCCACCGCCTGGTATGGCAACTGCTTGGCATCTGACCACATGGCGCTACAGAGGGTAGTGCGTAAGGCCCAGTACATCACTGGGGCCAAGCTTCCTGCCATCCAGGACCTCTATACCAGGCAGTGTCAGAGGAAGGCTCCTTAACAGCTTCTACCCCCAAGCCATAAGACTGCTGAACAGTTCATAAAATGGCTACACAGACTATTTGCATTGGCTGGGCTTTTTTTACGCTGCTGCAACTCGCTGTTTGTTATTTATGCAGAGTCACTTTACCCCTACCTACATGTATATATTACCTCAATTACCTTGACTAACCTGTACCCCCGCACATTGACTTGGTACCGGTACCCCTTGTATATAGCCTCGTTATTGATGTTTTATTGTTACTTTCTTAAACTTTCATTTAGTAAACATTTTCAAAACTGCATTGTTGGTTAAGGGCTTGCAAGTAAGCAATTCACTAAGGTTGTATTCGGCGCATGTGACAAAACATTTGATATGATTTTATGTCAATCTGTCTGTGTTTGTAGGTATAGAAGGAGGAGCATGTCAGTCTTTCAACGTACAGTATGTCGGATGTTGCAGGAGGAGCTACACATGAGAAGAGTAAAATAGGTTAAGACTATGGCTGGGCTCTGTTGGCAACCCACTACTATATCTATGGTGATATACAGCTATTAAACCACTACTATATCTATGGTGATATACAGTTATTAAAACACTACTATATCTATGGTGATATACAGTTATTAAACCACTACTATATCTATGGTGATATACAGTTATTAAACCACTACTATATCTATGGTGATATACAGTTATTAAACCACTACTATATATATGGTTATATACAGTTATTAAACCACTACTATATCTATGGTGATATACAGTTATTAAACCACTACTATATCTATGGTGATAAACAGTTATTAAACCACTACTATATCTATGGTTATATACAGTTATTAAACCACTACTATATCTATGGTTATATACAGTTATTAAGCCACTACTATATCTATGGTGATATACAGTTATTAAACCACTACTATATCTATGGTGATATACAGTTATTAAAACACTACTATATCTATGGTGATATACAGTTATTAAAACACTACTATATCTATGGTGATATACAGTTATTAAAACACTACTATATCTATGGTGATATACAGTTATTAAAACACTACTATATCTATGGTGATATACAGTTATTAAACCACTACTATATCTATGGTGATATACCGTTATTAAACCACTACTATATATATGGTTATATACAGTTATTAAAACACTACTATATCTATGGTGATATACAGTTATTAAACTACTACTATATCTATGGTTATATACAGTTATTAAACCACTACTATATCTATGGTTATATACAGTTATTAAACTACTACTATATCTATGGTTATATACAGTTATTAAGCCACTACTATATTTATGGTGATATACAGTTATTAAACCACTACTATATCTATGGTGATATACAGTTATTAAACCACTACTATATCTATGGTGATATACAGTTATTAAACCACTACTATATCTATGGTGATATACAGTTATTAAACCACTACTATATATATGGTTATATACAGTTATTAAGCCACTACTATATCTATGGTGATATACAGTTATTAAACCACTACTATATCTATGGTGATATACAGTTATTAAACCACTACTATATCTATGGTGATATACAGTTATTAAACCACTACTATATATATGGTTATATACAGTTATTAAACCACTACTATATCTATGGTGATATACAGTTATTAAACCACTACTATATCTATGGTGATATACAGTTATTAAACCACTACTATATCTATGGTGATATACAGTTATTAAACTACTACTATATCTATGGTGATATACAGTTATTAAACCACTACTATATCTATGGTGATATACAGTTATTAAACCACTACTATATATATGGTTATATACAGTTATTAAACTACTACTATATATATGGTTATATACAGTTATTAAGCCACTGCTAATGTAGGTCTGGATTGAAATCATTGCATGCTTCATCCATGGCCTGAAGGAGGTTGGTACGCTCATGGGGATGGCAATTGTACATCTTCCACCTGTATTGTAATCATGTATTCTATTTTACTGTACTTATGTATTGTTGTGGTCCTGTACGTGGCTCAGTTCATAAGAGCATGGCACTAGAGTTGTGGGTTCGATTCCCACTGGGGTCACATACCAAAATGTGTAGACTGTTGTCACTTTATATCAAAGTGTCTGCTACGTAAATGGCATATATTACAGTATTACAGTACTGTATTGGCCAATGCAATTTTAGTAAAGGGATGCATTTCTTTCTTGTTTTGGACTTTCTGGATTATTTGCGTATTGTATTAATATTGTATTATTGCACTGTAGAAGCTAGAAACACAAGCATTTCACTGCACCTGCTGTAACATCTGTTCATGTGGGTGCGTGACCAAAATGAAGTTGCTGGGGTCTTTTAGATCGGGGGTCACACTGCTTTACTAAAGTCACAAACTCATTATGCTGTGGTCTTTTAGATCGGGGGTCACACTGCTTTACTAATGTCACAAACTCATTATGCTGTGGTCTTTTAGATCGGGGGTCACACTGCTTTACTAAAGTCACAAACTCATTATGCTGTGGTCTTTTAGATCGGGGGTCACACTGCTTTACTAAAATCACAAACTCATTATGCTGTGGTCTTTTAGATCGGGGGTCACACTGCTTTACTAAAATCACAAACTCATTATGCTGTGGTCTTTTAGATCGGGGGTCACACTGCTTTACTAAAATCACAAACTCATTATGCTGTGGTCTTTTAGATCGGGGGTCACACTGCTTTACTAAAATCACAAACTCATTATGCTGTGTTTTGGTGATTAAACCAATGTACTCATATCTCACAGTAAACGTATACCCTGAGTGTACAAAACATTATGAACACCTGGTTTGGAGTTTTGTGCTAATTCCCCACATACTCGGGAAAATGGTACCAAAACGATTATAAAGAAAACTAACACACACTCGTCCCTTTGTGACGGTCCCTGAGGGTGTGTTTGTGTGTGTGTGTGTGTGCGTGTGCGTGTGTTTGTGTGTGTGTGCATATGTTGAGTCATTGTTGGCTTTCTGAAATATGTCATCCAGCAGCCATTTCAGCATTACAGGAGTACCAGCCTGCTACCTTCACTACCAGGAGTACCAGCCTGCTACCTTCACTACCAGGAGTACCAGCCTGCTACCTTCACTACCAGGAGTACCAGCCTGCTACCTTCACTACCAGGAGTACCAGCCTGCTACCTTCACTACCAGGAGTACCAGCCTGCTACCTTCACTACCAGGAGTACCAGCCTGCTACCTTCACTACCAGGAGTACCAGCCTGCTACCTTCACTACCAGGAGTACCAGCCTGCTACCTTCACTACCAGGAGTACCAGCCTGCTACCTTCACTACCAGGAGTACCAGCCTGCTACCTTCACTACCAGGAGTACCAGCCTGATACCTTCACTACCAGGAGTACCAGCCTGCTACCTTCACTACCAGGAATACCAGCCTGCTACCTTCACTACCAGGAGTACCAGCCTTCTACCTTCACTACCAGGAGTACCAGCCTGATACCTTCACTACCAGGAGTACCAGCCTTCTACCTTCACTACCGGGAATACCAGCCTTCTACTTTCACTACCAGGAGTACCAGCCTTCTACCTTCACTACCAGGAATACCATCCTGCTACCTTCCCTACCAGGAATACCATCCTGCTACCTTCCCTACCAGGAATACCATCCTGCTACCTTCACTACCAGGAATACCATCCTGCTACCTTCACTACCAGGAATACCATCCTGCTACCTTCACTACCAGGAGCTGGGTCTCAACTAGTAACTTACTAGCCCCTCCCCCCATTGAAAACACACACATCACCCAATTGAAATACTTCCTCTGATTATTAACTATCCTACCCCATCCGCACACACAGACAGGCAGATACACACCTCCCAAGCAGGAGCCAGCTAACAGGGGCCGACCAGAAGTGAACTGTACATTTCCCCTCCTGGAGGATGAATAAAGTAGTATCTTATCTTATAACTGATAACTAATTAACCCCTCCTCCTACTGAAACACAAACACACATATCACCCCATGGAAAGATTTCCTCTATTCTATAAATATTAACAAGGCTTCCCCCGATTACACACACACACACACACACACACACACACACACACACACACACACACACACACACACACACACACACACACACACACACACACACACACACACACACACACACACACACACACACACACACACACAATCACCTCATGGAAAGATTTGCTCTGACACACACATTCTATAAACATTAGATCCACCCCACACTCTTAGAATCTCTCTCCATTCCAATGGGCTTGCTCACAGACAACCTCTCGGTCTTTCCTTTATCCACTAGGGGTGTGTGGGACATGTCATGTTTTTTTGTGTTTGAATTCCTAGTGATTTTACAGTAGAGAGTTCCCAGAGTTCCATTTAATAGGTTCTAGGAAAATGTATGACTTTCCAAGATGAACTGTAAACAACTAGAGGGGCTGGATCGAGGAGAGGAGGAGCGGTAGTCTAGGAGAGAGAGAAGGGGGGCAGGATTTCCATCATCCTCCCTAGTCTTATTTCGGGAATCCCCAACCAGCCTCCAACCGATGATTGTACACCAACCTTGTGTATCAATACAAGCTGAATGGAGGGGACAACATGATGGCAGGAAACATAACATAAACATAATAACATAGAACGATTGTATCAATGATTTTCATTTATTTTGTCCTTCCAGTTACTGAATCTGTGTAATACCAGATTTATATATAAATACTCACTAAATAGAAGAGTGACAACAATGTGGAGAATAGATATTGAATATACAGTGTATATACATAGATGGATATGATGGCTAATGTGATTTAAAGGTATCTTCTAAGTGTGACATCCCTCCCTGCTGGGATCTCCTGTTTGGCAGTCTGCGTGTTGCTGGAGGCCAGTGGGCAGAGTTGGGAAGATCGTCAGCTGATGTGGCACACCTGGGCAGGCTTGGCCTGTAGGCTATAAAGGGTTGTCACATCAGCCAACTCTCGGTCTTCCCTGACTGGCAGGCTGGCTTCCACCACCTTTAGTTTGTTTTCACCATACAACACCATCTCCACTCATCCACACACTGCATACACTACTGATCCTACAGACGTCCACAGTATGTTTCTTATTATTTAGTTGAATAAATGTATTCCTTTTTACATTTAAGTCATGTGTGGTCTCCCTTTGTTGTTACGAACTACGAGTCAGGTCGTAACGCAAGTTACTAAATCTGTTTTGAACTGTCTGTCACACCCTTGGGAGTCCCGGCATCTTGCTCAACTACCCAAATACCTCAGTTACATCAGCCAATAGGACTCCTATAAGGAGTAGCCTGTTCACTCTAGTCATACTTCACATACAGCAAATCATTTATGATCCACAAGACTTATGTTTTGCAATATTTATTATGCCATACATTTGTTTTGCAAATCTGCCCACGTTGCTGACTTAGAGAAACTAGGGTACATACAGGATGTGGTGGAAATGATGAACATTTGAATACAGATAGCATGCTGCCATTGGCTCAGGATAGACTTGACAGTATGTAAAGTAGTGTCTAGTTGATTTAGATGTTTTAAATGTTCCATTCAATCACTACATTTTCCAAAACAAAAGTCTGTCTAGGTGAAGTTGAACTTTCTGCTGTGAGAAAGAGCCTTCGATTCATGGAGGAGCTGCTATTATTTCTATTCAAATGGATTACTGTGCAAGAGAATGGTTATTGGATTCTCAGACCGGTTTTGATATGGAATAGAATGTGACAGCTTACATCATAACTGTAATCTTGTGTAAATGGCACTTTGTTCCTGGGAGTAACATTGAAATTGTATTGTGTAACCGTTTTGAAATACTTTTCAATGGCCAAGAACATACCATTGAAGCTTAGATTGACTCAGCTGCTGAAGGCTTCTAGTGAGTTTCGTAATATTGAACTTCTTGAAACTATCTTGCAAATTCTCTGCAAAGCATTTGGCAATGATTTCACTACTGAATAGGCAATTTTCTTATGTAATACTTACAATAGGCTTCATGTAGTGATTCAACAAAAAAGATACATTCCTACATGAACAGTAAAATAGCTTATTGTTGTTATTGTATAACACGTACAAAAATTAAATGTGATTTTACCTCCACAAAACTTTACCCAGGTGGTAAATTCTATATCTTGAATTCATCCTGTTTAACTTTATTAAATGTTTAATATCTTGTTTTTAATTCTTCTTCATCATGAACACAACAGAAAAACACAAGCTTTTCTTTTGCACATGATTTGTGTACATGTGCCAGCCACAAGACTATGGGCACAAAACCGTGACTCGTCAGTGAAGAACACTTTTTGCCAGTCCTGACTGGTCCAGCAACGGTGGGTTTGTGCCCATAGTGTTTGTGCCCGTTATTGCCGGTGATGTCTGATGAGGACCTGCCTTACAACAGGCCTACAAGCCCTCAGTCCAGCCTCTCTCAGCCTATTGCGGACAGTCTGAGCACTGATGGAGGGATTGTGCGTTCCTGGTGTAACTCAGGCAGTTGTTGTTGCCATCCTGTACCTGTCTCGCATGTGTGATGTTCGGATGTACCGATCCTGTGCAGGTGTTGTTACACGTGGTCTGCCACTGTGAGGACGATCAGCTGTCCGTCCTGTCTCCCTGTAGTGCTGTCTTAGGCATCTCACAGTATGGACATTGCAATGTATTGCCTTGGCCACATCTGCAGTCCTCATGCCTCCCTGCAGCATGCCTAAGGCACATTCACGCAGATGAGCAGGGACTCTGGGCATCTTTCTTTTGGTGTTTTTCAGAGTCAGTAGAAAGGCCTCTTTAGTGTCCTACGTTTTCATAACTGTGACCTTAATTGCCTACCGTCTGTAAGCTGTTAGTGTCTTAACGACCGTTCCACAGGTGCATGTTCATGAATTGTTTATGGTTCATTGAACAAGCATGAGAAACAGTGTTTAAACCCTTTACAATGAAGATCTGTGAAGTTATTTGGATTTTTACGAATGATCTTTGAAAAACAGGGTCCTGAAAAAGGGACGTTTCTTTTTTTGTTGAGTTGAGTTGATTTCACTTTTATCTACTTCACTTGCTTTGGCAATGTTAATATATATTTCCCATGACAATAAAGCCCTTAAATTGAAATTGAAGGTGGGGCCAGGCTAGGCAAGACAGGGAAGCCAGATAATGATAACAGTAACATTGTGGTTGGGTGACTCTCTTTCTCTTACTCTCTGTCAGTGACTGCTGTAGCTCCACCCCTGCGGTGCTGATGTCGAATTTCAAGTATCACACCACTCTGCTGATCCCGCCCACTTGTAGGACCACATAGAAATAGTCAGAAGTGACTCAAAAAATCTAATATTTCTCCCTGGCACTAGTCCTAGACACAGGCGCACAGTAAGTCTTCTCTATATACCCAAACAACAGTCATTCGTTTATCCCAGTTTGTTTTAGCTGTGACTACAACATCCACAAAGATATAGAAGCATCTCTCAGTTGAGTTGAAATAGTGCTGTTCAGTAGGCTAGCTGTCAAACATTTTGCGTGCCGGGTGGTCGATATTAGACCAAGAAGAAACACTTCGAATTGCGTGGAAGCCCAAAGGAGAAAAGATGCTACCGACTCGTGTGGGAATCACCGGGCTGACGGCATGTTGCCTGGTGTTGCTTTCCCAATGTTTTGCTCCTACAGGTAAGGATGTGAAGTCAATTGTATTATGCAAGATGCTTATGATGCGTATTTTTGGGGCTGACTCCGGCTGAGTGCAGAGCGTGTTTTGCCCTTGGGGGTTCTCTAGTCTAAACGATCTGACATGAAATATTACATCTTTAAATTACTTATAACATGACATAGTTGTCAATTGCCTATATTTCAGTCAGCTTTTTATTTTATGTCTGACATGGAATTGCAAATGCAACCGTGCTGCTCACATAGAATAAATGGCTAAATTTACATTTTCTGAATTAATTTCTATTTTGGTGATTTAATACCAGTCGAATGTTAAATTAAACCAATGTTTATACCCTCGTGTCCTAGGCTGAACTTGTAATAGTGGGTTTAGTGCGCAGGAAAGGGGCATGTTCTTGACATTGAGAGTCAAGCGCTAGCTAACAGCTTTTCAAGACATCTTCCCTTTCAAAGCCGATTAAAGATTAACTTAAGCTATAATTTTCGTTGACAATATGTTTATCTATAAAAGTTAAAATGTATCTATTTCGTCCGTATGAACGGAAGCTACGCTCGGGAAGTCGATTGGCTGTTCTTCAAATAGTATGTAGCCGCGAGCCAATCCGAATGAGAAATAGGCTCGTCACATCCGGTAGACCTACATGTCAAGGCTGTCTGGTTTTACCTGTGGGCTTGATGTGTTGGAGGAAAAAGACGGTTGTCAACGAGAAAGGGCGCGGCAAAAGGGCGTCTAGCCCAGCATCTATACCGTGTGGCAAGAGGTTATTTATCCCAGCTTCTGTGCCATGTATGGAGGAAATAGAACAACTTCGATTTTTACAGGAATGGTTTTATATTACACCTTTGGATGGCCTATTTTGCAAAATTCTGATTGTTGCAGACCTTCCAGATCACTCATTTTATGCATTTATAGGTTAGATGTAGCTTATGTCAAAATACATTCTCAATTGGCATTTAAAATCATAGCTTTTGTCATCAACAATGAAATGTAATAGGCGTATTAATAGATGCATGTTATTAGGATATGTTTATCACCTCAAGCAAAGTCTGCTTCCTTTAGATGTCTTGATATGATAAAAACCCACCAACTTCCTTCACCTTTACTTCTGTGGCAACCCACAGTAGGAACTAAACACACTATCATACAACTCACATGTCCATTAACTTATTTGCTAACATTATTACAATGTATTACATTGTATTGCAATGCATTAACAGCAGTCGAGGCAAATTCCTTATTGGTTTCAGTAGGTAGGCTAAGGGTGAACTTACCGGCCTCTAGGTTAATAGTGTGTATTAGTCTAGTTGTGGCTCCATTCTGCCACCCCGTTCTACTGTAATCCCTCAATCTTTAAGGTTGCATCCCAAATGGCAACATATTTCCTTTAAAGTGCACTACCTTTGACCAGAGCCCTATGGGACTATGCCATTTGCGATGCAGACTAGCTCCTGCTTCCAGGGATTTGAAGATTAGAACTTCCATCCAATGTTTATAGTTCAAGGTATACATTAATGTAGCGATTAAATCTGCTGCTGACATGTGCAGAGTGTGTATGTCCATGAGTGTATGTGTGTGTGTGTATGTGTGGGGCCCCAACAGTAGGTCAGCTGTTACTGTATGTGTGGGGCCCCAACAGTAGGTCTGCTGTTACTGTATGTGTGGGGCCCAGCAGTACTGTAGGTCTGCTGTTACTGTATGTGTGGGGCCCCAGCAGTACTGTAGGTCTGCTGTTACTGTATGTGTGGGGCCTTAGCAGTACTGTAGGTCTGCTGTTACTGTATGTGTGGGGCCCCAGCAGTACTGTAGGTCTGCTGTTACTGTATGTGTGGGGCCCCAACAGTAGGTCTGCTGTTACTGTATGTGTGGGGCCCCAGCAGTACTGTAGGTCTGCTGTTACTGTATGTGTGGGGCCCCAGCAGTACTGTAGGTCTGCTGTTACTGTATGTGTGGGGCCCCAGCAGTACTGTAGGTGTGCTGTTACTGTATATGTGGGGTCCCAACAGTAGGTCTGCTGTTACTGTATATGTGGGATCCCAACAGTACTGTAGGTCTGCTGTTACTGTATATGTGGGATCCCAACAGTAGGTCTGCTGTTACTGTATATGTGGGATCCCAACAGTAGGTCTGCTGTTACTGTATATGTGGGATCCCAACAGTACTGTAGGTCTGCTGTTACTGTATATGTGGGATCCCAACAGTAGGTCTGCTGTTACTGTATATGTGGGATCCCAACAGTAGGTCTGCTGTTACTGTATATGTGGGATCCCAACAGTACTGTAGGTCTGCTGTTACTGTATATGTGGGATCCCAACAGTAGGTCTGCTGTTACTGTATATGTGGGATCCCAACAGTAGGTCTGCTGTTACTGTATATGTGGGATCCCAACAGTAGGTCTGCTGTTACTGTATGTGTGGAGCCCCAAGGGGCTGTATTAGTTGACACCATGGAGAATAATGGGAAAATCCCTGTAGAGTTGCATCAGTGGTTCTAGAATAGAATAGATTCTAGAATAATCCCCATATGAATCATGCAGCCCCAAGAGCATCTGATAGGCATAGCATGATGTACATTCTCCTAACACACCAGATCTCTCAATCAGTCACCAGTGGCATGCAAAACACCCTTAATAACCTCACAATGAAGGTCCAAGTGGAATTGGATGAACTAGTATAAACCAAGTGCAGTTAGATTAACTAGTATAAACCGAATGCAGTTGGATGAATGAGTTTTAACCAAAAATGCAGTTAGCTGAACTAGTTCAGACTGAGTTCTGTTGGTTTAGCGTCTTGACAGACGACCATCAGTGCACGTGTCACCTAGTTCTAAATTAATCTGTGGCTATGGAAAGACCAAGCCCTGACCTTTGGCAAGATTTGTGTATACATACAAACACTTTTCTCGCCGTGTGTGTGTGGGTGTGTGTGTGTTTGTGTGTGCCACTGCCCACGTGCCAAAACAAGCAGAAATGCATAGGCAAACTAACTTAAAGAAACAAGCCTGTCACACACAATGACAAGGGCGTTGATGAGGACTCCAATATTAGCCCCGCCTTTGACCTATATGGACCGTCCTCCTGTTGTCATCTAGTGTAGCCTTTCATACACATCAACTAAAGCTGCAGAGACTGTTGGTTTTCCTGCTAAACAATATAGTCTTTTCAGCTGTAGTTTTACATTGACATTTTAGTCATTTAGCAGACGCTCTTGTCCAGAGTGACTCACAGTTGGATTCATTCATCTTAAGATAGCTAGGTGGGACAACCACCCATCTCAGTCGTAGTAAGTACGTTTTTCCTCAATAAAAGGAGCTATCAGCAAAGTCAGAGCTAGTAAGGGGGAGGAGTCGCGTGCTAGTGTTGTTGGATTACTTAAGATACTGTTTGAAGAGGTAGGGTTTCAGATGTTCTCTGAAGATGGGCAGGACTCTGCTGTCCTAGCTTCAGGGGGAAGATGGTTCCACCATTGGGGTGCCAGGATAGAGAAGAGCTTTGACAGGGCTGAGCGGGAGCTGCCCTCCCGTAGGGGTGGGAGGGCCAAGAGACCAGAGGCGGCAGAACGGAGTACTCGGGTTGGGGTGTAGGGTTTGCGCATAGCCTGAAGGTAGGGAGGGGCAGTTCCTCTTGCAGCTACGTAGGAAAGTACCATGGTCTTGTAGTGGATGTGATCTTCGACTGGAAGCCAGTGTGGAGTGTGCGGAGGAGCGGGGTGACATGGGAGAACTTGAGAAGGTTGAACACCAGGCGGGCTGCAGCTTTCCAGTTCAAATATATAAAAGGTTACATGGATGACATTTGGGGCTATTGGAAAGTCTATTGCAGACTAGGGTCTGGTTTTTAGTGAGCATGTTCTTCTCTTCCATCCGTAGCAAAAACACCAACGTTGAATGACCTTACATGGTCAAGTTGTCATCAAGCAGGCAGGCAGTGTTTATTAATAGAACCTGATGAAGATTGGGAGGTGGGGACTCTCTCTATAAAATGTTTCTCTCTCTCTCTCTCTTTTTGTCTCCCTCTCTCCCGCTCTCTCTTTCTGTCCCTCTCTAACTTTCTCTCTCTTTTTCTCTCTCCTTCAATGTCTCTTTCTATCTCTCTCGCTCTGTCTCTCCTCGCTCATCAGCACGGCTAAATCAAAGTGATTTCCGTTGTATGTTGGCAGTCATATGAAGGTCTATTCAGGTCATGATGTAACTTGGTCATGATACTAACCTTTGAAGACAGTAGGCGTACATTACAAGAAGTGAGCACTGTCTGTCTGCAAATAGAGCTTCCTCTATTTAACTGTGAGCCGGCAGCAGTGGATAGGCCTTTACAGTAAATTGGCCGCATCCAACAAGCACCTAACTACATTAAGGCCCTGTCCGGATGGCAGCTGTGGTCAGCTGTGTGTCTCTGCTAAAGGTGCACGGGTCAGCTGTGTGTCTCTGCTAAAGGTGCACGGGTCAGCTGTGTGTCTCTGCTAAAGGTGCACGGGTCAGCTGTGTGTCTCTGCTAAAGGTGCACGGGTCAGCTGTTTATTCACCAACACCCGCCCGCAATTGCTAATAAGCCATCCACAACCGCCAGATCAAGTGTAAATCTGAGGCCCACACCCAACCCACAAATATAGAACATGCGCTACAGGCTACAGTCAAAGACGGCAGAATATTTTTTGACATCAGTTTGACCAGTTGTAAGAAAAAGAAAGCTGTGAAAACGACCCAACGTGTTTCTGATCAGATTTCAGTTGGGCTTCGATGCACATTTTATGTGGCTCAAATGAAATCTAAGTGTATTTGTCACGTGCGCCGAATACAACAGGTGTAGTAGACCTTACAGTGAAATGCTTACTTACAGGCTCTAACCAATAGTGCAAAAAAGGTATTAGGTGAACTATAGGTAAGTAGAGAAGTAAAAACAACAGTAAAAAGACAGTGAAAACAGTAGCGAGGCTACATACAGACACCGGTTAGTCAGGCTGATTGAGGTAGTATGTAGATATGGTTAAAGTGACTGCATATATGATGAACAGAGAGTAGCAGTAGCATAAAAACGGGTTGGTGGATGGTGGGTGGCGGGACACAATGCAGATAGCCCGGTTAGCCAATGTGCGGGAGCACTGGTTGGTCGGGCCAATTGAGGTAGTATGTACATATGTACATGAATGTATAGTTAAAGTGACTGTGCATATATGGTAAACAGAGAGTAGCAGCAGCGTAAAAGAGGGGTGGGAGGCGGGCACACAATGCAAATAGTCCTGTCCTGTTCCTGTTCAGGAGTCAAAGGTTGAAATACTATCAGATTGTATGATGAAGACAGCACCTCTACAGACGGTATCTAACTGAGCAATGCATTCTCTCAAGATGCAGAAAGAAATCCTATTTCTCCACTCCTGTTTCCAAGTCCAAATTCAGCCTACATCTGCTTTATAATTTACCTGCAAGAAAGGCTTAGTTCTGCAGGAGTTATTATTAAGGCTCTGTGAGAGGTTATAGACCTACAGTCAGTGTCCAGATCTCAGTTTACATTTAACCCTTCTGAACAGTAGGCTACAGTTCCCTTGACATAGGCCTATTTTAAGTCCCGTCTTGTGACTGTCAAATTTGTATAGTGTCTCACAATCACATAGCAGCACTGCTATCCTCCTCTTTCACTACTTCACCAAATCTTTCCCAAACATTTATTTTCAGGCCCTCCCTTCTCCTTATTTTCAACTCTCCTTTTGCAGCTTTTGTCTTATTGAATGAAATTTCAACCATGTCCTTAACTTTTTCTGCCTGTTTCCCGAAAGCATTTGGCGATTGGCTGTGTAGGCTATTTGGAGGGCAGCTAGGCCGTAAAGCTTAGTCTTCTGCACTAATGCCAGATAGCCTACAATAATAAAATAAGAAGCCCAATGTAGCCTGTTGATAGAAATTGCACTAGAATTATACATTGATGGATGTTTTGAAGGTATTGTTTCTCTTTATTTAACCTGCCTGCCACACACATCCGCCAATATTTAATGACCATGAACCCGTCCGCCCCGCGGATATAACTGCTGGGACTGCAGGTTATAAGTCAACCTCCTCATCACTAGTCTCTGCCTCGCTCTGTCTATTTGTCTCTGCCCCGCTCTGTCTATTTGTCTCTGCCTCGCTCTGTCTATTTGTCTCTGCCTCGCTCTGTCTATTTGTCTCTGCCTCGCTCTGTCTATTTGTCTCTGCCTCGCTCTGTCTATTTGTCCCTGCCTCGCTCTGTCTATTTGTCTCTGCCTCGCTCTGTCTATTTGTCTCTGCCTCGCTCTGTCTATTTGTCTCTGCCTCGCTCTGTCTATTTGTCTCTGCCTCGCTCTGTCTATTTGTCTCTGCCTCGCTCTGTCTATTTGTCTCTGCCTCGCTCTGTCTATTTGTCTCTGCCTCGCTCTGTCTGTCTGCCTCGCTCTGTCTATTTGTCTCTGCCTCTCCTCCCCCGTGGGTCAAATTGTGTGGGGATGGCGTCAGGCATAGGAAGGAGAATGCGAATCAGGTGACTTGCCGGTAATTCCATTTGCAAGACAGACATGCAGGCGGGCAGGCAGGCGGGCGGGCAGAGAGACACCTAAGAATGTGCTGATTGGTGAATAAGGAAGGTTGCTTAATGGCTTTTTGGTTCTTAGAATCTGAGATCATTGTGCAATAGTTTACAGGCTGCATGCAGAGCTAGTTTGAATGTGATTTGTTGTAACTAATGGAAAGTACCCTGCTGGTAGAACTGTGTAGATTTGTTAAAGTAACGTTCCACTCGAAATACAACAGGATTTTCCCACTCACTTTGAAGTCGATTCCCCAAGACAATTATTTTCTGGAGTAATTGTGAAGAAAACCAATGCAATACAATACAACTATTATCCCTCAAGGAAACGCGACAGAGAAATCACCCCATATTTGTTATCTTGATTTAGTTTAGTCACAACCTCAAAGACAAATAAAATGCCCATATGGTGACTCACTGTACATACAGTAAGCGTACAGACAGTAGGTGGACTGCATTAAGTGGCCCATAAGGAAGTTAAGTAGACAGGAACCAAACTTCTATTTTATGATTGTTTAATAATAATTAACTGTAACCTGAACAGTGTACCACAAACAAACTTCCTCCGTCTTCTGTGCTTGGTTACTACGCCAAGTGCATGGCTTAGTTATCGATCAATGATATGCACGACACGCACACAAATACACTCTGACGTCACGACACACCCACACTGGGAGAGAGGGGTATGTATTGCTATGGCGTGGCCCAACCTTTCCAGCCAGATGGTTTTGGGTTCAAACGTAAGCTAAACTTGCCCTCTGTCGTTGATAACGTCTCACATCCAAAGCAAGTCAATGGAAAGAGGTTTCCATTCACACTGGCTGGGCTTTTTTAAAAGATAAATGACTTACAACATCCTGGGAAAATAACTCTCACCCACTGCATTTCAATTAGAGACTGAATACAGTACAAGTCCTCTATTACCCAATGTTTATCTAATTGTATAGGCTACAAAGAGAGAGTGCAGTACAGTATGCTTGGGAATGGAGATTTGTGACCCAGAGAGAGAATGGTAGACATAGTTGTGACGTACAGTCTAACATACTGTACACACAGATGCCTGTTGAGAGAGTACAGTGGGCTATGCTGCTGGAGGTTGAGCGTCTTGTGACCTAGAGAGAGAATGGTAGAGAGAACACAGTATGCAGCTTGAGAGGCTTGTACATTTGTAGATGATGGGACAGAAGATTAGCAGGAGAGAAAATGAAAACACAGACAGAGAAATAGGGGAAAGATGAGAGGAGAGAGACAGACAGAGAGAGAGAAAGGGGGAGGGAAGACAGAGAGGATCATGGAAAGAGAGAGAGGCAGAGTGCGTGTCGGGGCCAAGTAACGTCTCCGTTTTCACTTGAGAGACTGTATAAGTCTCAGGGCGAGCTAACAGTTGGCCGGCCTCGTAAATGTATCACCACTCTCTCCAAGAACAGCTGGAATAGGATGGGGGGGAAACTATTCCTGGAACTTCCACATCTGTGTGTGTGTGTGTGTGTGTGTGTGTGTGTGTGTGTGTGTGTGTGTGTGTGTGTGTGTGTGTGTGTGTGTGTGTGTGTGTGTGTGTGTGTGTGTGTGTGTGTGTGTGTGTGTGTGTGTGTGTGTGTGTGTGTGTGTGTGTGTGTGTGTTGGGTTCACTGGAAACACAGACACAGTCCTGGCGGTTACAGTGCCTGGGTATCATAATGGTTCAGCAGGTTTCAACAGTCGTTTTGTCCCATGAAAAGCCCTGATTGATCAAGTCAGTTCAACATTTCTCAATACAAGATCGTCTTATGATATTATAGTCCCACATCTTAACAGGAAGGTGTGAGCATTGGTGACGTCACATGCCAATAGATGGAGCAAGCACCCTCTATCTTCTGAGTCTACTTCACTAACTCTCTGTGTAGCAACCGACTTTACGACTTGAGTCATGCCTGTGTAGCCGCGGTTACTATTACAAGTGTCAACATCCGACAGCTTGAGTTCAGAGAATTCCTGGTGTTGTGACCGGTTGTGCCCCACCTCCCCCTGTTGCTCTCACTAGTGCTCTTGTTATGAGTATTTTGAGGAATGTCCCTCGAGGGCCAATCAGCAGCTGGTGGTGTGATTATGACTCCTCCCCCCTTCCATTGTCTTAAAGAGACAGCCTTGGGCTCTGACTCATACTCTGTTGCCTCAGGCACAGTGGAGGGAGAAACTGACTTAGTGACCGAGACCTTGCAGAATATTGAAGGCTCCATGCTAGCTCTACCTGATAGCTCTCACTTCCTTGTTGAAGACATCTTCACTTTGATTTGTCAGATGAGTTCAACGAGGTCTCTCCCATGGGAAACTCCTTCACTTCCTGTTTAGAAATGCTCTTTTTACGTCATATCCTGTTCCTTTATCTTTGGACTCTCACTACTATAGCTCTTATCACACATAATTGCTGGTCCCAGAGGGACACTACAAAACATTGTAGAGGATGTGTTCTTCTCACCAACAACAAGATATAATCCCAATCTTAATGGCCGCCAGATGACTGCCCTCTGTTGTCAGCGAGCGTTGTTGAACATGAACTAACCGAGGGAAGTTACTTAGTTAAATGTTAGTTACCATCCGTCACTACTACAGACCTTTTCTATCCTCTGCGTGAGCCTAATGTTATGTGGTACTAGTGTCACATGACAGAAAATATGTATAATGAATTATTGCCCTATATTGTAAAAACTCTCTGAGTCAGTATCAAATACACTCTGTTAAAATGTCTACCTTGTATATTATATTTGTACTACCTTGTGTCCTGTTTGCCAATCATTTACAGTTATCCTGGGTTTTTCCTCCCCTAGATGCTGCGTATACATGTGGGACAAGTCAGTTCAGGTGTGGCAACGGGAAATGTATCACCAGCCGGTGGGTGTGTGACGGAGGTGATGACTGTGGTGACGCAACTGACGAGCTGCCAGCCGCCTGTGGTGAGTAACTGACTCTTCCTCCTCTTTTACTCTTCTTCTCTCTCCTCTTTCTTTTCATACTCTCCTTCCTCTGTTCTCCTCCTCCTCTCGTCGTCCTCCTCCTCCTCTTCAGATAAGATATAGCTGCTAAGATGTGTCACACAGACTCTAATGTCTCTATCTGTCTCTCTGTGTCTCCAGAGGCTAAGACCTGCCTGCCCACTGAGTTCAGCTGTGGAGGCCCACTGAACAAGTGTATCTCCGGAACGTGGCACTGTGATGGCAAAGATGACTGTGACAATGGAGCTGATGAGAAGAGCTGTGGTAAGATAACAGTACGGATGTAGGATCTTAATTTGATCACTCTGTTGCAGGAGAACTTTCCTGCAATGCAGGACATCTAACATTTGTAGTGTATTTGAAGTTTAAGAAGGCTTATGAAGTACTTCACTTTGACATTTGACTCGATTTTTCCTTACGAAAAATGTATCAACCTCTACAGAAATGTCCATTAATTATAATCCACGTAATAATTCACATTTCCGGTTGCTGCAGGATTATTTTCCTTCTGAAGCAAACTGTCTCAAATTAAAATCCTACATATTTGCATTCACTAGTCTAGTCCAATAGTGTAGCCAACTCTTCTATCGTCGTCATGCCTGATAGACTGTAGTCATCACCATACTGAGGACAAACTGTTCTGTTCATCTCTGATTACCTCTTTAGTTAGTGCATGATGATGTGTTAAGACTTCAGTTTGTAATCACTAACTGGTACTATCACCACATGACTATGGTCCTTGTGTCTACTCTTTGCCCATTGAACCCTTAGACAAAAACCTCTCGTTCTTTTAGTGACAATAATATTATTTATAGATATAATAACATCCTAAAGACACGAGTACAAATACTGTATCACCCAGTCCCAAACCTTCCATATTCCTAACCCTTCATCCCTCCATCACCCTTCCTCCCTCCATCTCCCTTCCTCCCTCCAGCCGCAAAGAACTGCACGGACGACGAGTTCCGCTGTGCCAACGGTCAGTGCATCGCCGTCTCCTTCGTGTGCGACAAGGACAACGACTGTTCCGATGGTTCTGACGAGATTTCCTGTCCCGCCGTCACCTGCGGTACCAACGCCTTCCAGTGTAACAACACTGTGTGTGTACCGCGTCTCTGGGCCTGCGACGGCGACGCCGATTGTGCCGACGGTTCAGACGAGTGGCCCCAGAACTGTGGCGGGAGGGACACCAAACCGACAACAAAGCCCTGTGGGCCACATGAATTCCACTGTGGGAGTGGGGAGTGTATCCATAGGAGTTGGAGCTGCGATGGAGGCAAGGACTGTGAGGATAATTCAGATGAAACCAACTGCAGTGAGTGGAAGGTTTTTTGACAATATTCTACTCTGCTTCTGTCCTTTCTCTCTGAAACATTTTTTTTCTCCCAAAGACAGAAATATGCTTATTTAGTTAAGTGTTTACAAAAACAAATGTTCACCTTCCAAGATATACTGTATGAACAGATACTAAACTAAGGGACTCTTAAGAGAAAATCCCCATCGCTCTTTTTCTGTCCATCTGTCTTGTTGTATTGTTTATCTAACCTCTCTCTCTCTCGGTAGGTCGGCCCACTTGCCAGCCAGATGAGTTTCAGTGTAACGATGGCTCCTGTGTCCATGGTAGCCGTCAGTGTGACCACCAGTTTGACTGCAAGGATCTGAGCGATGAGATGGACTGCAAGAGCGGTGAGGCTCAGCCCTAATGGACACACACACACACACACACACACACACACACACACACACACACACACACACACACACACACACACACACACACACACACACACACACACACACACACTCCCTATAGCTGTACTATATGTCTAATAATATTCTCCTCTTTCTTATTCTCCCCCCAGTGGATGTGTGTGAGGGTCCGAATAACTTCAGGTGTAAGAGTGGGGAGTGCGTCACCGTGGACAAGGTGTGCAACGGGCAGAAAGACTGCCGAGACATGTCCGACGAACCTATCAGGGAGTGTGGTGAGTTGGAACCGTGGACATATGCTGCGTCCCAAATGGCACCCTAGTCCCTGTTTGGGCCACTACTTTTGACCCTGGGCCCATAGGGAACTCCCTTCACACCCACATACCATTCAGTGGAAAACAGAGGAGAGAGACCACATCCCAGCTAGGAAAATATGATGGAGACAGCTAGCCAAGTGGTTCAGGCCAGTCTGGTCTGGCCAAACTAGTTAGTGGTTGTAAAGAGTGAGGTGACTGGTTTAGTCTTGCCTAAGGAAAAAGGCTGTCATCATGGACATTGAGGATGATGGTTGTTTCTTATCGATTTCTAGATAGATATACTTCTTCTAACTGATTTCCGGTCTGATTCTGCAGGCAACAACGAGTGTTTGACCAATAACGGCGGTTGCTCTCACACCTGTACCGACCTGAAGATTGGCTTCAATTGCTCCTGTCCTGCTGGGTACAGTCTGGGGAAGGACAACAAGAAATGTGAAGGTGTGCGGAAATAAACATTTATACGACACTTTTCTAAGACTCTGAACTCAGCACAGAAGATTGTAATGACTGAGCTCTAAGTCACTATAGTGACAAGTGCCAGATAAGATCGCAGGACATTGGATTTGGATCAAATCATACTATGAATTGCCACAACTGACCCCTGACCCTATGTTCTGACCTCTAACCCTGTTTTCCTCCTGCTGTAGACATTGATGAGTGTGCTGACCCAGACACCTGTACCCAGATCTGTGTGAACATCCTGGGAAGTTACAAGTGTGATTGTGAGGAGGGCTACGAACTGGACCCCAAGACCAAGACCTGCAAGGCTGCCACAGGTACGTGTGAGATGGAGGGACACACTAGCTAAGCTACATTCCAACAGCCACCCCAGCATACCACTTAGAATGGATGCTTGATAGATTGCTTGCTAGTGTGGATATATGAACAGAGCCTTGGGAGGAATTCTGGTGTAGTCTGAACAAATCAAAGCAAAGAAGAGGTTTAGGTAGTTTCTCTGAGGCCTCATTATTAAACGACAACTTTCTAAATGTGATGTAAATATAGTTAAGTAAAGTGGCAGACTTGAGGTCGAAATCTAAAACTTTCTAAATATAATGGTATGTCTTCCAGGTACTGTCCCCTACCTGTTGTTCACCAACCGCCACGAGGTGCGGAAGATGACTGTGGACCGTAGAGAGTACGTCCCTCTCATCCCCAGACTGAAGAACGTGGTGGCCCTGGACATGGACATGCCTGGACACAAGATCTTCTGGTCTGACCTGTACCACAGGAAGATCTACAGGTGAGGACCTACTGGGGGAAGGGGAGTGTGTGTGTGTTTGTGTATATATATATATATATATATATCTGCAAACAGACAATATACAGTATTTGTTCGTTAACAAACATCTATTTTGTCCCGCCCCTTCCCCAGCGCCGACATGAACTTGGCAGGGGACTCCTCCCACCACAACGTGGTGATTGACAGCCAGATGGAGGCGCCGGAGTGTCTGGCCGTCGACTGGATTCACGGTAACATCTATTGGACGGACAGCGTGCTCCAGACCATCTCCGTGGCAACCACGGACGGAACACGGCGAAAGACACTGATCAGCGAAGGACTGGGGAAACCAAGAAGCATCGTGGTGGACCCAGCCAATAAGTAAGAAACTTTGGTTTTGATTGATTTTATTAACCTTGTTTGGGTCATAGGCTATTGATCTGAATTCATTAGTATCATGCTCAATAGGGCGTTGACTGCCATGAAAACCAAATAGATAAATCTTCGACAGGATGCTTTTGTTGTCGAACATATTGGAATAATTGAATGAGTGAGGATCTCTTTCGCAACAAGAAACACGGCAGAAGCTCAACGTGTCAGTGTGTGTGTGATTTTCTCTAAAGACCTCCAGACGTTGTGCTGAAGTGTGTTCGAGGTAGGAGTTTTGACTGACGGTACTGTCTGTTTCCAGCTTCATGTACTGGACTGACTGGGGCAACGAGGCCAAGATCGAGAAGAGTGGGCTGAACGGTGCCGACCGCGTCGCCTTGGTAACGGACAACATCATGTGGCCCAACGGCATCACGCTTGGTAAGAAGAGTCCACTGATTGGACACTGCAATATAGTGATGTGTGATTGGACACATTGGTGTTTGCTGTCTCACATGATTCTTATACTCGTATACAGAACAGTTGAGATTTTGTGTTGTGTTATTGTTGGAAGTTCTATCATACTGTCGGTGTACATTATTTAAATACATTCAAATAATCTGCCTCGTTATCATGCGTGGAGGCATTGTTTATAAGTTAATGATTATACAGTTGGATTTCTCTAACGCTCTGTGCCTCTCGAACAGACATGGTTAACCAGCGTCTGTACTGGGTGGACTCTAAGATGCACACCCTCTCCAGCATCGGCGTAAACGGGGAAGGACGACACACACTCATCTACAACGAGGACAAGCTGGCTCACCCCCTCTCTGTCGCCGTCTTCGAGGTAAATGGTGATAGAATGTTAAGGTCTCCCTAACTGGAGTTCTATCTGGAGTATAGTTATGGACAGGTCCTAGAGGAACTGTAGGACGGGAAAGGGAGACTTAACTGAACCAGTAGAGTCCAGTCCATGAGGGCAATGGTTACAATCCAACCTCAGAACCTCCTCTAGGTCCCTGGGTCGAGCACCATGGTCTTCCCCCTCTACCCTGGCTGTGGCACCAGAACCACCTCTAGGTCCCTGGGTCGAGCACCATGGTCTCCCCCCTCCAGCCCACACCAACCTGGCTGTGGTAGCTTTAATTAAAGGGGATTTTCAGGTTCAGAGTCTTATACACCAGCCTGGTTAATGAGTTCAGCCATGCAGCTAGCCAGCTTTAGCTGTATTACAGAAATCCATCCATGTAGCTGCTGAATGGAGACCAAACTGATCTTACAGTATCCAGGCCATAGGAGGTTAATAAGCCCCATATCTGAAACTGTTGGTTTCCCCCATTTAAATTAGGACAG
The DNA here is from genome assembly GCF_029448725.1 of Salvelinus fontinalis. Classification (NCBI taxonomy): domain Eukaryota; kingdom Metazoa; phylum Chordata; class Actinopteri; order Salmoniformes; family Salmonidae; genus Salvelinus; species Salvelinus fontinalis. The sequence goes on from NW_026600268.1 coordinate 323,379, forward strand.
ATACATGAAGTCTTTGTTTGTGTATGGATTTGTAAGTACGCTATGTACTGACTATGATATGCACTGACTATGTACAGTTGGTTAACTTTGTAAGTACTGTATGTACTAACTATGGACAGTTGGTTAACTTTGTAAGTACTGTATGTACTGACTATGGACTGTTGGTTAACTTTGTAAGTACTGTATGGACTGTTGGTTAACTTTGTAAGTACTGTATGTATGTATTGACTATGGACAGTTGGTTAACTTTGTAAGTACTGTATGTACTAACTATGTACAGTTGTTTAACTTTGTAAGTACTGTATGTACTGACTATGGACAGTTGGTTAACTTTGTAAGTACTGTATGTACTGACTATGGACTGTTGGTTAACTTTGGGTAACCTAGTTTTTCTTCCTGTCTCTCTTTTTTCTGGTTTCTCTCATTTGTTTCACAGGAGAAAGTATTCTGGACCGACATGGGCGACAGAGCGGTCATGAGCGCCAACCGCCTGACAGGAAATGACATCACTGTACTGGCGGAAGACCTGATGCAGCCAGAGGACATCATTGTATACCACAACCTCAGGCAGCCCATCGGTATGGCAATGCACACTTTTTAAAAACATAACAAATCTCATATGAATAACTGTAATTAACTTTAAAAGCTGAATCAGGTGGTCTAACACTCACTCTATCTCTCTCTTATAGGAAAGAACTGGTGCACAGAGAAAACCTTTGTGAATGGAGGTTGTGAGTTCCTATGTCTGCCTGCTCCCCAGATCAACCAACACTCCCCCAAATACACCTGTGCCTGTCCTGATCACATGACCCTCGGCCTGGACATGAGGAAGTGTGTGGCAGGTATGTGTTTTCCTCTGTCGAACCCTATGGAACTTTAGAGAAGAAGGGTGCAACTCTTGCACTGTAGACCCCTTTCCTGCAGTTAAATGATCAGATCGCCCACCTCATGGGTGGAATGTTATATATGTTATATTTTCATTATTAATCATCATTAAAATCCGTTTAAGACCAAATATTTTGTAGTTAAAAGCTAGTTCAAAAGCCAATGGATGTCAAAGTGTTAGTGTTTATCCTCATACTCACTGTTCATGGTCATTGAACCTTTTCTCAAACTAACTGACACGTTCTTGTGTGTCTAAGCTTTAACCTTCGGTGACCTTTACCCCCGTCTCTTATCTCAACAGCTCCAACAACTACCGCTCCCCCCACCACTCCCAAAACTGCAGTCCCCATCCCTACCAGGGCCCCAACCAAACAGCCAGCTGGTCCCACTTCAACTACCGCTCCCCCCACCACTCCCAAAACTGCAGCCCCCATCCCTACCAGGGCCCCAACCAAACAGCCAGCTGGTCCCACTTCAACTACAACTACCTCCTCTGCCCGCCGGGCCCAGCCTCAGGACCCTGAAAGGTCCTCGACCACTCACAGTCCACAGGAACCTGCGGTCACAGGTCAAAGTGGCTATGTTGCCATGCCCAAAGTAGCTGAGGCATCACACCATACTGTGCTCTACATTGTCTTACCTATCAGTGAGTATTTTACCTTGTAGTATCAGCATAATGTCTAGTGCACTGATAAATACAGTAGTACTGTAGTAACCTACTCTCTGTTTATGTGTTGACTTACGTGTTGATATACACTGAGTGTACAAAACATTAGGAACACCTGCTCTTTCCATGACAGACTGACCAGGTGAAAGCTATGATCCATTATTTATGTTACGTGTTAAATCCACTTCAATCAGTGTAGATGAAGGGGAGGAGACAAGCCTTGAGACATTTGAGATATGGATTGTGTACGTGTGCCATTCAGAGGGTGAATGGGCAAGACAAAAGTTTAAGTGCCTTTGAACGGGGTATGGTAGTAGGTGCCAGGTGCACCGGTTTGAGTGTGTCAAAACTGCAACGTGGCTGGGTTTTTGACTCTCAACAGTTTCCTGTGTGTATCAAAAATGGTCCACCAACCAAAGGACATCCAGCCAACTTGACACAACTGTGGGAAGCATTAGAGTCAACATGGGCCAGCCTCCCTGTGGAACGCTTTCGACACCTTGTAGGGTCAATGCCCTGACGAATTGAGGCTGTTCTGAGGGCAAAAGGGGGTGTTACTCAATATTAGGAAGGTGTTTCTAATGTTTTGTACACTCAGTAAAACACTTATCATTGTAAAAGTTAAACTGGCTTTACCTACCATACTTTATCAACAACAACAATTACAACAACAAGAACTGACCTTTGACCCCCTATCTCCTCTCTCCAGTGATGATGTGCCTGGTGCTGTTTGGTGCAGTGTTGCTATGGAGACACTGGAGGCTGAAGAACACCAACACCATCCACTTTGACAACCCCGTGTACCAGAAGACCACAGAGGACGAGTTGCACATCTGTAGAAACCACAGCCAGGACGGATACACCTACCCACAGGTACTGTCACTGTCACCTAGCAACCCACCAAGCAACCCAGTCACTGTCATATTACTTATGTAGACTACACGTGTCACCAGGGTTAGAGTTCATTCCATTTAAATTATCATACTGTGTTAAGATCAATTCCATTTCGATTAAGTAAAATAATGGGATGATTTGCCCATCGTTTTCCTATGTGGAGTTGCAATCCACTTAATTTCCTGAACTGAGTTTAAATGGAATTGACCCCAATCCTGCAGGTGTTCTGCAGTGGCTAACAGATAGCATGTGACCGTTGATTATGGATATAGCCTATGAAATACTGCATGTAGCGGTTTTCAGTGTTGTGTGACTTTGTGTTTATCGTTATTTTCTGTCTCCCTTCACAGAGACAGATGGTGAGCCTGGAAGAAGACCTGGCATGACTAGTAGAAGAAGAAGTGGATATGAAGAATTGTATTTAAAGAGAGAGAGATTTTTGTTTGGAAAAGTGACAAACAAAAAACGATGAAGGTCATTTTAACCCTAATGCTACTGAAACGTCCTTTCCAATCCTATGATGATGACCTCATCTCGATGACCTAAGTTCCTGGCTTCCTGTTCCGAAGATTCCGACCTCAACACTGTGCTGCCATCCAAGACGAAGAAGAAGGGAAAAAAGAAACTCAAAAGAAGAACAACTTGGTTGCCGTGGAAACCACCCCCAAAAAAAGGAATGGAAGAAGAAGAAACATACAAACGGAATCAGACAAAAAATGACTTGGTAGCGTTGTGGTCTCGAACACAACCCTGAGGAGAAAAAAACATCTGGAAGCCATTTTGCCAAACATCGGAAGGACTTGAAAATGAAAGACACAGTAAATGCACAGTTGGACTGTAGTCGTCCGTTCTTTCATAATGTAAGAGCTCTTACCTAGGTGACCTGGTCCCAAATGTATATATTTTCGGCTAACTCCTCGTCAGAGAGAAGAATAATTGTCTAAGCACATAATGTACAGATTTGGTACCAGGCTAGGTCCTGGACCTTGGCTCTTTGACACATGGAAGTTCAAAATGACAACCATCTAACACAGCTTCAACTTTGTTTGTTTTTGTTACATATCACTTAGCAGCTCTTTTGTAAATGAGTGTACATTTGGCTCCTTACTGTAAAATAGGCAAACTTTTGTTCTAATGTTGCATAAGATTGTGCATAGCACTGTACAGAAGACGTCCTACACTTCCAACCCATTTGATTCTTGAGTTCAGTTTGATCCCACTTCCCTTGTCAGCCTGACAAAAGCACTAGAAAACACAATTAGCACAATATGAAGAATGTGTTGAAGATTGTGAGTTTAAAACAGGCTGCAGTCAAGAAGCGGTCTTGTCAAAAACGGTACCTAGTTTGTATGTTTATGGTGTACTTAACAATGGACATTGAGACCTCTGGATGGCCTTACCATCTGACATTGACACATGCACGTGCCTAGTCACTTAGCACCAAACATCATCACATCTTAAAGTGGAGACTTTCCCAGGGGGGACATTGAACTATGGTGTGACACTACGCTGAGCTGAAACGTGTGAGTTGTCGGCCCTAATCAGAGCTGAAACGTGTGAGTTGTCGGCACTACTCTGAGCTGAAACGTGTGAGTTGTCGGCCCTGCTCAGAGCTGAAACGTGTGAGTTGTCGGCACTACTCAAAGCTGAAACATGTGAGCTGTCATTGGTCTCTTTACATATTTGTGCCTTTGCCATCATCAATGCAAGCATTTCTATACTCCCTCCAGCAATGTGTGTAATGTCTAGTGACGTACATGTTCTTACGGTATGTGGTATACAGTGTTTAGAAGAACCCAAATGCCTTATGACCTCCTTTCACTATAGTCAACTATAGCTGCCATGATGGTTCTCTTGCCTTTGCACGTGCAGCAGACATCCTGTCTCTTGGTAAATATGATCTTATAGCCCCTGTCAACTTTTGCCTTACACAAGTTTGTGAGTTGAGTTGTTGCTTTCTATCTGGTTATGGCTTTACACGCCTTGTGCATTTTCGATATATTCCAATTTGTGCATCAGCAAGTTACATCCAAATCAATAAATCGATGAGCATTGTTTGTTTTGTGGACAATTTTAAAGATAGCTGAATGCCTGTAGCTGAAGGCTATGAATTCTACTTGAAGGCCAGCAGCTGAAGGCTACTTGAAGGCCAGCAGCTGAAGGCTAGTTGAAGGCCAGCAGCTGAAGGCTAGTTGAAGGCCAGCAGCTGAATGCTAGTTGAAGGCCAGCAGCTGAAGGCTACTTGAAGACCAGCAGCTGAAGGCTAGTTGAAGGCCAGCAGCTGAAGGCTAGTTGAAGGCCAGCAGCTGAATGCTAGTTGAAGGCCAGCAGCTGAATGCTAGTTGAAGGCCAGCAGCTGAATGCTAGTTGAAGGCCAGCAGCTGAAGGCTACTTGAAGACCAGCAGCTGAAGGCTAGTTGAAGGCCAGCAGCTGAAGGCTAGTTGAAGGCCAGCAGCTGAATGCTAGTTGAAGGCCAGCAGCTGAATGCTAGTTGAAGGCCAGCAGCTGAATGCTAGTTGAAGGCCAGCAGCTGAATGCTAGTTGAAGGCCAGCAGCTGAATGCTAGTTGAAGGCCAGCAGCTGAATGCTAGTTGAAGGCCAGCAGCTGAATGCTAGTTGAAGGCCAGCAGCTGAATGCTAGTTGAAGGCCAGCAGCTGAATGCTAGTTGACGGCCAGTAGTTGAAGGCTAACTGAAGGCCACTGGTTTTTGTCTGTATGCTGCTCACTGTTCTAAAGAGTTAAGCCATGAAGAAAACACCCTCCGTTTGATTTTTTTATTGAGGTGGAAAGCTGACATGGTGAATGATGGTGAATGACATCCTGGTATGACATGACAATACTAATTATTATTTTTGAGAATATGTATATAGTTTCTATGTTTCTGTAAATACTACATCCTCAGTTCGCTGTGGTATCACCCTGTTCATTTTGTACATTTTAAAACGTGAAAAATGTTGTACATATTACAGATTTGTTTTATTTATTTATATATATGCATATATAAATATCTTGATTGGATGTTTTCTTTTCCCAAGCTCTTGTGTCTACTGTGAATGGTTACACAGTTGTTAATATTGTCCCATCATAACCAACCAACCAATGTTCATTATCTTGATTCATTATCCATTGAATCATTATCTTGGTTGTGTGAATGGTTACACAGTTGTTAATATTGTCCCATCATCATAACCAACCAACCAATGTTCATTATCTTGATTCATTATCCATTGAATCATTATCTTGGTTGTGTGAATGGTTACACAGTTGTTAATATTGTCCCATCATCATAACCAACCAACCAATGTTCATTATCTTGATTCATTATCCATTGAATCATTATCTTGGTTGTGTGAATGACACTGCTGGGTCTGAACAACAGTGTAAAGTTCAGATCCATATATCTATGGTTCTGGTGAAGTTAATGTTTGTTCTGTTATAAGGTTATATTTTCATTCAAAGCTGATGGAAGATTTTACATTTTATAGACTAAATTGCCCCCGTTGTGCAGTGTTTTATGGTGTGTAAAGCACAATGTTGTGTATCACCCTAAGATGTACGAGTCCACAGGACAGAGCACCAACTGCAGCTTGCCTGTTACATGCAAATTGTTCTTCTTGTTGATTCTTAATTTTCCTGTTCAGAGAATCCAATCTCAGTGACCATTGTTTTGTTTGTGTTTGATTATTTTGTTAAATAAAATAAAAAATAATGATCAAGGTTTATCTGTCACGTCTCTTTCATCCCACTGCACAGATAGTGTCTTCCTTGTATGGCTGTGTCATCGTTAGAACCCAAAAAATACAGAACTTGTACTTAACGTTCTAGCCACTGAACATACTGTATTACTCAACCCGTTCCTGATAACGGTGGGAAGCCAATCTAATAAGGCTTTTTGATGTAGGCTTTCAGTTTTACCGTTTTTTCGGGACGAAGGCCTAAGCTACAACTTATTTTTGTTCTCAGTCAGTTGTTAATGTTTCCTAAAGTTATGCGCAGTATTGTATTCAGTCTCTCACTGACATCTCCTTCCCGTCAGTGTGTGTGTTTTACAAAGCCTTTTACCACCAGTGTAAGTGCAGCTTTTGTTATCACGTGTCAAGGTGAAGATACAGCAAGGTATAAAATAAATAGAGCCGGCACACTCAAACTCCACCACGCACCTGTATTCATAAACAAACAATGTTTCATCAGGACCTGATGAAGATCCTTGCAGGAACTAAACGTTGTGGTTAGAGCGTTGGGCCAGTAACCGAAAGGTTTCTGGATCGGATCCCCGAGCTAACGAGGTAAACATCTGTCGTTCTGCCCCCGAACAAACAACTGAACGTTGTTCCCCGATTGGCCGTCATTGTAAATAAGAATTTGTTCTTAACTGACTTACCTAGTTAAATAAAGGTTCATAAATAAATAGGTGAAGCTTCTGAGTGTGCCGGTTCTGTTTTCAGCCCTGCACCCAACCTATTTATTTATTAACATTTACTTAACTAGGAAAGTCCGTTAAGAAAAAATTCTTACTGATGAAACATGTCAGTTTGATCACACTTGACTACTAATAAGGAATGCAATGTGCAGGCTGTGTGTTCTAAGCTAATTTAAACATGTTTTTATTCTCACTTAGAGAATATTCCACTTGGATTACCATTGTGGGAGTAATGCAGTGTTGAGAACAGCCTAGAACTTTGGTCTAACATTTCCTGCCCCAATATGTCAAGGTCACCCAATTCTATTCTATGATAATCCAGTCATTCCCTGTGAACAATGAAGTTGCTGACTTGTGACAAGGACGTTTACAATGAAGTCCTTGCGACCCAAATTCTCCTTTACAATTATCCAGTCATTTTCATTATACAATAGAGTTCCTATGTATTTGTAACAAGGAAACTAGCACATTTTGGAAAGTCATAAGGCCCTCAGAAAGAACCCTCCAGTCAAGAATGACTCAACTGTACTGTACGTGTAATATCATGGTCCTGAAAGCCTAAAACTGGATTGCTAGGGATAAACTCATATTATACTCTCTGCAGTATTACAGGGTATTTCAGTAACCTCACTGAAATGGGTTATTTAGGACAATTACAGTGTAGAGAGATTGATGAATGTGCACATTGTCGCGTTTCATGTTCTCTTTTAAAGTGGCTCATTGGGAACCACCCAAAGTGTACAGTTGGTCTTCACTTTAGAGCTGTTCAAAGGGAAACATCATGACTCTGCAATGATGGTTTGATTCAAGTTACAGTACATTGGTTTCCCTGAGTCATCACTTGTCTTTGCAATGGAAAATGTGATAGGTAAGGATGTATTCAAGGGTGTATAAACGGTGTGTATAAAGGTGTTTCTTTTAACGCAGGTTTTGTGAGGAATTGCCAGTAGACCTACAAATCTAAGTGTATTTCCATCCAGACTTCAGATAATAAAATGCATAATGTAATACAAAGTCAAATCAAATCAAATTTTATTTGTCACATACACATGGTTAGCAGATGTTAATGCAAGTGTAGCGAAATGCTTTTTTTCCCCACAACAAAGTTGTGGAGATCAGACAACCAAAAAACTTGGATTGATCTGGCTGTGAGACTACCCATACATTTCCCCCGAACATGGAATTACACACATGGGAGTTCTAGAATCTAACTGTAGAACTGTCTGTAGTGCAGATGGTCTCAAACTACAGACAACATCCTGTCATCATTTAACAGCATCCATAATTCATCCATAATGATGGATCTTCCCTCTATCCTCCCACTCCTCTCTCTATACACCAGAGACTCAAATCAGCACTCTACTTGCATAATGGAACAGGGAGAGAGTTCCGGAACAGGGGAATTAAGATGTGGAATCAACCACCAATAGTGAGTTGTGGGAAGTTGTGGGAAGAGAATCTACACTTATAGCACTCTATTGAAGTCAGAAGAGAACTCTGCAACATTACAGTCTTTGGTTCAAGATTGCTTTAACAGCTGGAGACTTTTGCTTGGAAACTAAACCAGAGAGGGAGCTGGGATTGAACAAACAAAGATCACACCACCAGCGGCGTGTATCCGTGTATACAGGTTATTTATTTATTTTCAAATTATTTCTTTCGTCTCTCTGTGTTTCATAATTTTCCTTCAATTCGCAAGAGGCTGAATGTATCTCACCGGAGAAAGCACCTGAGCGAGCAAAACAGCGCCCCTCTGTCTCTGTATGTGTAGGCCATCTATCTGATGCTGTCTGGTCCAAAAGGGTATGACATTATTGCCGCCTGTAGCATTGAATGCAAGGGAAGCCAGTGAGCAGTTGGCCTCCCTTGACCCCCAAAAAGTGTCAAGGGAAGCCAGTTTGGATTTGGCATCACTCATCAAATTCATCGGGAGTATACGTCATTGACAGAAACAACTTGAATTGTTGCGTCTCGTTGTGTTGTTGTCCTCCGGTGGCTAGCTAGCTAGAATTGTCTGTTTCCTAAATTAGCCATGGATGGAGATAGGGATACTTAATTCTCTGTACTGGCAAATTATTATAATTGCGATTCTGATCCCACCATAAATTCATACATTGTGCCCCTGGCCTGAGAGGATGGAAGTTCAACATGTAGCTAGTAGATTAATGTTAACTAGCTGGCCTGGCGCATCATTGCCCATGAAAGGAAGTTAGGCTAGCGAGCAAGCATTTTAGCTAGGTAGGCTAGGACAACAAAATATATGTGTACTGTATGACAGAGTGATAGACCGTTTCGTCAACATGAAAGAGAGGAGGATAGCATTGGCGTTTGTCTACAAGTAGGGTGAGTCAAAAAAAAGTATACTTGCACGAACACACACACACACACACACACACACACACACACACACACACACACACACACACACACACACACACACACACACACACACACACACACACACACACACACACACACACACACACACACACACACACACACACACACAGAAATCAGAACCATGGACAGCCACATCATATTTACTGTAGCTTACATTGATTGGACTAAATGTTTTTGGTATATTGAAATTGAAATGGTGCTGGAATAGTGGAGGCAGCACCTGTTTTCTTAGCGACTTACGGTAAACTCTCCGTGGTTCTAAATCAATAGTTGTTTAGTGTTCCGAAAATGTCGGAAACATGAACTTGCTTGAAAATTATTATTAATTTATTTTTCGTCACATTTTCAAACAGTGCATTTATATTTTCCAACGGGGCTATACATTTGGGTAAGGTTTTTGTCTCGCCTGAGTAGCCTCGTTTCACTGCCAAAAATACAATTAAACCATCTAGTGTTCAGCAAAATAACAACACAATGTCAAATACAGGTAGCCTAGTCAAATAATTAGCATCCAATCACATTAACCGTTACGCTCTCGCGGGAAACCTTCACTCTTGCACAGACATTTAGAAACGAAACATGAACATTTGAAAAATAAGCCACAGGAGTTTTTTGAGTGAGAATAAAGATGACTTTCAAGTAGTAAGACATGTATAAAAGCAACAGATACTGTTAATAAGAAAGGGCTAGAAGCATCTTATATGTTGAGCTACCGAGTGGCTAGGACAGGCAAGCCCCATACTATTGTGGAGGACTTCATTTTGTCTGCTGCCGTGGATATGGCTGGGACAATGCTGATGGAAAAGGCCAAAAAAACTATACAGACAATGTCTTCATCAAACAACACTGTTTCACGACGCATCAGTTACATGGCAGGAGATGTTTTGAAACAATTACTGCTTCACATACAAGCCAGTTAATTCTATGCGTTACAGCTGGATGAGTCAACAGACGTGGCGGGCCTGGCACAGCTCTTGGTATATGTCCGTTTCGTTTAGAGAGGAAGACATCCTCTTCTGCAAACCACTGGAAACCAGGACAACATGAGAGGATATTTTTTAAGTACTGGACAGCTTTGTGACATCAAATGGACTTTGGTGGTCAAGATGTGTTGGTATCTGTACTGGTGGTGCAAAGGCCATGACAGAGAGACATAGTGGAGTGGTAACGCGCGTCCGAGCAGTTGCTCCCGATGCCACTTGGGTACACTGCAGCATCCACCGAGAGGCTCTTGCTGCCAAGGGAATGCCTGACAGCTTGAAAGACGTTTTGGACATTACAGTGAAAATGGTTAACTTTGTTAAAGCAAGGCCCCTGAACTCTCGTGTATTTTCTGCATTATGCAATGATATGGACAGCGACAATGTAACGCTTTTACAACATACAAGAAGTGTGTTGGTTATCAAGGGGCAAAGTATTGACACGTTTTTTGGAGAGATAAGCTTAAAGTTTTCTTTATTGACCATCATTTTCACTTGTCTGACCGCTTGCATGATGACGAGTTTCTCACACGACTGGCCTATCTGGGTGATGTTTTTTTCTCGCCTGAATGACCTGAATCTAGGATTACAGGGACTCTCCGCAAAATTGAGGCTATGATTTAGAAGTTGGAGCTCTTTTCTGTCTGCATTAACAAGGACAACACACAGGTCTTTCCATCATTGTATGATTTTTTTGTGTGCAAATGAACTCAAGCTTACGGACAATGTCAAATGTGATATAGCGAAGCACCTGAGTGAGCTGGGTGTGCAATTACGCAGGTACTTTCCCGAAACGGATGACACAAGCAACTGGATTCGTTATTCCTTTCATGCCCTGCCTCCAGTCCACCTACCGATAACTGAACAAGAGAACCTCATCGAAATTGCAACAAGCGGTTCTGTGAAAATTTAATTGAATCAGAAGCCACTGCTAGATTTCTGGATAGGGCTGCGCTCAGAGTTTCTTGCCGTGGCAAATCGCGCTGTTAAGACACTGATGCCCTTTGCAACCACATACCTATGTGAGAGTGGATTCTCGGCCCTCACTAGTATGAAAACTAAATACAGGCACAGATTGTGTGTGGGAAATGATTTAAGACTGAGACTCTCTCCAATACGACCCAACATTGCAGAGTTATGTGCATCGTTTCAGGCACACCCTTCTCATTAACCTGCGAATTTATTCTGCCACCGTGTCTTCTTATTGTCTCGGCCTTTAGGCCTATATATCATGGTCGCAAGGCATATGAACTAACAGGTTATAGAGCAAACAACACAATTATCACAACACTTAGGGTGTGATATGTCTTTTTTCTGGCTTCCCCAGTTATTTTGCCCACAAACCGTTACTGCACACCACTCAGTGACAGTGCCATTGACAAGAGTGACAAGCAAAAGTCACACAATTAAGAGTACTTGACAAGAATGTTCCTTTTAGGGGCTGGTCATAGCTAGGTGATACTTAAGAGTCCAGTTATACCAGTCCTTCAAATAGACACCACCGTCTATCAATCAACTCCCAACTCTAACACTCCAGGCCGAATGTGTCAAGCATCTCAGAGTAGGAGTGGTGTTCTAGGATCAGGTCCCCTCTTGTCAGTTTAATCCTATTACATCTCTACAAGGCTAAACTCATCCTTGATCAGCTCTCCTGCTCTGAGACTCTTTGTGAATACTGGCACCGGTCCCCCCGTCCATCTTATTGATTCACAGCACTCCTGCTCTGAGACATTTGATACATTGTACATACAGCCCCTTATCTCCTTCCTAGACACAAGAGAGAATGCATCTGTGTACTGTAGATAAAGCCAAGGGCTTGGATCCCACTACGGCAGTCAAAATGATGGAGATTTGTTTCATTTGACCCAATACTCTCTCTCACTCCCTAACACAATCTTGTCTGCATGGTACCTCCTAGTACTAACCCTGACTGATAGCAATGTTGCAATGTTTCCTCTCACTATAGTCAAAAGATACGACACATGTATGTCAATATGATCCATTTTAAGTCATCAAGGTGTGGCTATTATATCACATTTGACTATATACAGTGCCTTGCAAAAGTATTCAGACCCCTTGGATTTCTTCACACTTTGTGTTACAAAATGGGATTCAAATTAATTTCATTGTAATTTTTAAAATTAACAATCTACACAAAATGCTGTAATGCACAGGAGGTTGGTGGGATCTTAATTGGGGTTGATGGGCTCGTGGTAATGGCTGGAGTTTGAGCGGTTTCCTTCCTCTGTGGCAACTGAGTTCGGAAGGACGCCTGTATATTTGTAGTGACTGGGTGTATTGATACACCATCCAAAGTGTCATTAATAACTTCACCATGCTCAAAGAGATATTCAATGTCTGTTTTGTTTTTTTACCCATCTACCAACAGGTGCCCTTCTTTGCGGGGATTAGAAAACCTCTATTCTTTGTGGTTGAATCTGTGTATGAAATTCACTGCTCGACTGAGGGACCTTACAGATAATTATATGTGTGGTGTACAGAGATGAGGTAGTCATACAAAAATCATGTTCAACACTATTATTGCACAGTCCATGCAACTTATTATGTGACATAAAAAGCTAATGTTTACTCCTAAAGTTATCTAGGCTTACCAAAACAAAGAGGTTGAATACATAATGACTCAAGACATTTCAGCTTTTCATTATTTATTCATTTGTCAATTTTTTTTAAAAGAAAACAATTCCACATTTAAAATATGTGGTGTTGCGTGTAGGCCAGTGACACAAAAATCACTATTTAATCCATTTTAAATTCAGGCTGTAACACAACAAAATGTGGTAAAAGTCAAGGGCTGTGAATACTTTTTGAAGGCACTCTATCTACCTAAATGACTTTGTACCCCTAGACATGGACTCTGTACTGGTACCCCGTGTATATAGACAAGTCATCGTTACTCATTGTGTATTTATTCCTTGTGTTATTATTTGTCTATTATTTCTCTCTCTGCATTTTTGGGAAGGGCTCGTGAGTACGCATTTCACCGTTAGTCTACACCTGTTGTTTACAAAGTTTACATTTGATTTGAATGGTATTTAGCTTACTTATATAAAGTATATATAGGTGAGCTATGCAAGAAGTGAATGAGTAGATTAGTCTATGAGCTGTGATGTCGTTATCCACTCCTCAAGGACAGACCTGTTCTCTATCAATGAATAACATCTGACAGGAACTAGCAACCACATTCCTTAGTAGGAGTGGTCTACACGTGGAGTCTACCTAGACAGCCAGGAACATCCGATGGATAGAGAATACATAGGATCACCTTGTCATCCTCGTGATATTTCTGTCAGGTTTTTGAGCGGTACCTATGCATGTGCAAAAAGTTTGCCAACATTTATAATAATGTATGCCATTTAGCAGACACCTTTACTTAAAGTGGCTTATAACAACTGATTGCATACATTTTTGTACTGGTGGCCCCAGGAGGCCCCGGGAGGCCCCAGCGGGACATTCAGTACAGTTTTACTGTAGATCAACAGTCTTCTGATAAATCTTTCAATTAAAGATATAACTGCAATACAAAGCTGGTGGTGCAATTCTGGGCTTGTTTTTTTGGCCTAACCTTCACTCCCCTTCGTTAGATGCAGTATGTTGTATTGAAGCTAAGCTATAATAGTGTTATGATGGGTAAAGTGACACCTGCAGGTAAAACATGTGAAAGTGCAGAGCAATGGAAATTATACAGGGTCTGTATCCACATACACTCCATCAGCATCTCTGTTGACAGATGCACAAAGCTATCGCCCTTTATAGCCATTCAAACTAGTCTAGATCCACAGTGTGCTAGACCCCTATGGCTTTAAGATACACACTGAAACACAGGTGACAAACAATGTTTGTCCCCAGGGGATAGGCTCATAGACACGATCTCCTGTATCGTCACCTCACCTGACTATTTACATATTGCCATTCCGCCATCTCCCATTGGCCAGCGATGTCACAAAGGGGCGGGGTCAGAACATCACACCACTGTGACAGTCTACGAGGGGGAGTGTCTTGTGACATGCGAACAGGAAGTCACTTCAGGAACAGGAACAACAGGTCACTAGCCAGTTTACTAAACAGAACAGAGTGGTACTGGCTGTACTGGTCTGGTGATTAGCAATAACAATACTCTCTGTCTCAGAGACCCAAAGACTCCAGCCACTACCCAGAGCAGTGGCTTTCCTCTCAGGCTGCAGGGGAGGATACACTTTGACACACACTGCTGCACTCAATCAAACACACCCAAACACATGTAGGCCAACTAGTCGTAGGCCAACTAGTCGTAGGCCAACTAGTCACTAGTAGTTCTACCATCGATATGTTCAGTGGTGGCTCTACACTGTTGAAAATTGGTAGGAGTGAGAGTAAGACTGGTCAAGAGCATCACCACTTAGCTGGTCCATTACATTTCTCCATATGCCCCGGTCAGGCCTGTACATACCATGGTGAAGTCTGAGGGTTAAATGAACTGAGCTTGTGATGGTTTGACCCATCATGTGAAGGGGAGATGATTTGACTGGTACAGGTGTTCTTAACTAGGTCATGACAATAGCAGCTGCGTCAGTGTGTCGTCTGTTGTGTATGTCTACCTCTTTATGGTACTCAGCAGTGCACTGAATGAACAATAGAATGTACAGTCATATCGACCCACTAGATGGCCAAGCTGCAAAGTCGTAAAAATATATGGATTTGTTTTTGCTTTTTTATCTTAATTTAAGGTAAGGGTTAGGCATAAGGTTAGCAGTGTGGTTAAGGTTAGGTTTAAAATCAGATTTAAAATCAGTCGTTAAAGGGCAATTTGGGTCACGGTCAATTTTCTCATTTGGGTCTTGAGCTGATAAAGTTTAAGAACCCCTGGGATAGATAGTAGCAAGAAGCTACTGTTGAACAGTTTAACTTGTTGACCTACTGCATAGTAAAACCTAGAGAGGGAGAGGAAAAGTAATTTGTTTCCTTTGGAGTCTGTCTGACCTACAAGTCATTTGTTTCCCTTGGAGTCTGTCTGACCTACAAGTCATTTGTTGTCTGATCTACAAGTCATGTGTTTCCCTTGGAGTCTGTCTGACCTACAAGCCATTTGTTTCCCTTGGAGTCTGTCTGACCTACAAGTCATGTGTTTCCCTTGGAGTCTGTCTGACCTACAAGTCATTTGTTTCCTTTGGAGTCTGTCTGACCTACAAGTCATTTGTTTCCCTTGGAGTCTGTCTGACCTACAAGTCATTTGTTTCCCTTGGAGTCTGTCTGACCTACAAGTCATTTGTTTCCTTTGGAGTCTGTCTGACCTACAAGTAATTTGTTTCCTTTGGAGTCTGTCTGACCTACAAGTCATTTGTTTCCCTTGGAGTCTGTCTGACCTACAAGTCATGTGTTTCCCTTGGAGTCTGTCTGACCTACAAGTCATGTGTTTCCCTTGGAGTCTGTCTGACCTACAAGTCATGTGTTTCCCTTGGAGTCTGTCTGACCTACAAAGCGCTTCCATATGTTATTGTTGGACCTCCAAGTACCCCATATGGGGGATATGGGAAGGCTACTGCAGTCAGTCAAGCCTGCATCTCAAATGGCACCCTATTCCCTATATAGTGCACTACTTTTGACAAGTAGTGCACAATGTACGGAATAGGGTGCCATTTGAGACACATCCAGGCCACCACAACAGGGGAGGAAGAAGAGGTCCGACTAAGAATAGTGGGATTTAATCAATCAATCAATCAATCAATCAATTTTATTTTATATAGCCCTTCGTACATCAGCTAATATCTCGAAGTGCTGTACAGACACCCAGCCTAAAACCCCAAACAGCTAGTAATGCAGGTGTAGAAGCACGGTGGCTAGGAAAAACAGGGGTGTCTGTTAATGTTGATGTTTACATTTTTCACAGCTCTCCCTCTCTTCCTGTAGCCCATAATTGATTTGGAGTGTGGGGGTGAGTTTTTAAAGTTTAAAATCAAACATTGGTGAAGGATGCTAAACTTTGATTTGGATAAACTGCCATCTTTACTAGTCACCCTTAACGTTACCTGGTTTAGACACATTTTGTCCAAAAACAGGTCAAGTTAAGGGTGACTAGAAAAGAAGGCAGTAGGCCTGCACTAACTGACTAAAACAAACAATGTGTGTGTCTGAAAGGTACACAAAGCATTCCTTAGTTTGCATGTCACCCACTGGCCCACATCTGACCCCTTATTATTTTATAGATAGGCCACAGCCTTTGTGAATGTAGCATGTGTGTTTCACTAAGGCGTTGCTGTCTAGTTTACAGCTCAAATAGGTCTACAAATTCTCCTATCGGTGGGTTGGAAATGGCTACTTCTAGCTGGTGCAAACAAAGCTTTTGGACAAAATGAGCAATAAATTGACTAAGATTGACACATGTCCCAACCCTCCCATAACATACATAACTCCTACATGGAAGTCTGTTGATGGCCATGGCCTTCCTATAGCCTAAACACACACACACACACAGCTTTCCTATAGCGTGATAAAAGCAAGAGGAATGTACAGAGAGGAGAGGAAGAGAGAGAAAGGGAGATGTAGGGCACAAAGCCGCCTACAGAGGGACTGAGCGGCACCATACATGTAAAGTAAGGGTTATAACAGATTAAGAAGCTGAAAAAGGGATTGCACAAGACAAATCCAGACCTGGGTTCAAGTAGTATTCAATTACTTTAGCTGGGCTTGATTGAGCTTGACTGGCACAGTGAATGGATCCAATGGAATAGTCCCAAAAGTCCAAACTAATTCTGACCATCTGTCATCTTTATGCAGGCACAATCAAACACTCACACACTTTATGCAGGCACAATCAAAGTACACACACACACACACATTTATATATATATATAAAGATGAATACTATTTGAACCCAGGTCCAGACAACTCCTTATAGGCCTTTGTAAAGATGTCAAGATAAAGAGACCAGTAAACGCTGAAAGGCCTGGGGTTTTGTAATGAAATAGTAAAGTGTCAGATCATTTTGGGTGGGTTTGACTTTGAGGAGAAACGTGAGTTTGTTGTTAGCCAGTTCTTTGCAAGATTCCAAAAGTGACGTCAGAGCAATAAATATCACTGCATTAACTTACAAAACATCTTGACAGACATAATGCCTGTTAAAAGTCAAGGTCACCAGGTCAAAATAAATCTAGTTGGGAAAAGCTCCAGCCATCTAAAGTATATTCTAGATATGTGAAGAAGAAAATAAAAAATATTTCAAGATCACATGAAACTGTTATCAGCAGGCCAGGCCTACAGACCATAGAGTCTATAGACTGTATGGCAGTGGAGGCTGCTGAGGGGAGGACGGCTCATTATAATGTCTTGAACGGAGCGAATGGAATGGCATCAAACAGATGGAAACCATGTGTTTGATGTATTTGATACCATTCCACTTATACAACTCCAACCATTACCTCGTGCCTGTCCTTCCCAATTAAGGTGCCACCAGCCTCCTGTGCTGTATGGTACAGAATCGATAGGTGTTTTTTTGTAATCGTTACTTTTCTAATGTACGTCTGCCCTCTTGTGGAAGTCGTGAGTATTGCGCTAAAAGTTCATTCTTGCATTTCTGGATCTCTTGCGCCATCTCGCGAAATAATCGAGCAGTGCGTCCAGGCCTCTTTTTTTCCATACAGGTGAGTGCGATGCTGTTAATGTTTTACCTGGAGGCCCGTGACGTCAGATCTGACGTGTCCCTTCAAGAAGAGGAACCGTGGAAGCCATGAGTATATTTATACCCATTTAGACTACTTTACTGGCGAAAGGAAACGCTTAAAAGGTTAACTTGAATTTAAGCGGACAAGCTTGTAGTGGTTGAAATACTTGCGGAGTGATTCATTTGGTGCTGATAATGTCTGCCTCCGCTGTCTTCGTTCTGGACTTGAAAGGAAAGGTAAGATCATTTCTCATTTTGATTGTTGCCATTGATAACGTTATAAACAATGTCAGTTTCAGCTTGACTTGACCTTAACTCGCTTTTGTTTGGGATTGAAATCGAGTTTGTTCAACGTTTGCTCTTGCCATTAAACATTAATAGATAGCCACGTCGTTAAAGATTAATTCGTTGCATGTGACATTTCCATTCAAGCCTTGCACAAGTCACTTCCGGGACACAAGTGGATAGAAACAGGTCATAAGGCCAGTGGCTGCATCCTTTTTAGACTTGACAAATTCTTATACCAGGTGTTATGAAAAAAGCTACCACAAAATAATTACATATCATTTCCAAACATGAAAGTGAATATAGTAAGTGAGTCAAAGTTGCCTGGCACCTGTCATCTTGTGTACATTGTAGAAGGATAGTGCAAAGATTAACACCATTATAAATCACATTTGGTTGGGCGGACAACACAGTACTTCCTGTTGTAAACAGAAGAGAGTGCTCTATTCAGGTTTCTTATCCACAAACAAACATTGACCACAACCAGTATAGCCTGAATCTCTCACAGCTAGAGGTGTAATTTCATAAAAAGATTCCATCCCTCTACAATAGGCCTAGAAGTCATGGGAGGACAATAGGCCTAGAAGTCATGGGAGGACAATAGGCCTAGAAGTCATGGGAGGACAATAGGCCTAGAAGTCATGGGAGGACAATAGGCCTAGAAGTCATGGGAGGACAATAGGCCTAGAAGTCATGGGAGGACAATGGGCCTAGAAGTCATGGGAGGACAATAGGCCTAGAAGTCATGGGAGGACAATAGGCCTAGAAGTCATGGGAGGACAATAGGCCTAGAAGTCATGGGAGGACAATAGGCCTAGAAGTCATGGGAGGACAATAGGCCTAGAAGTCATGGGAGGACAATAGGCCTAGAAGTCATGGGAGGACAATAGGTCTAGAAGTCATGGGAGGACAATAGGCCTAGAAGTCATGGGAGGACAATAGGCCTAGAAGTCATGGGAGGACAATAGGCCTAGAAGTCATGGGAGGACAATAGGCCTAGAAGTCATGGGAGGACAATAGGCCTAGAAGTCATGGGAGAGGAAAGAGGACATGGTTTCAGGTGGCACAACAGCAAGAGGTTGTATTAGGCTACATGCAAATTAGTAGGCCTAGGCAACTATATTCAGCAGCCGGACGATTATGGTCGTGGGGCCAGAACATAATTATAATAATTTGTACACTGCAAATTGACCACAACTAAGCCAAAAAGACATATTTGAAAATAATAATTTCATACCTTGATTACATTGAGACACAATCATTAAAGTAAACTCAATTTTAGCTGAATTCTTGTTGATTTTAGTATTCTTTATTTTTTATTTTTACAAAAACTAAAATCCTAAAAAAGATATATTATATGTTGATTTTACTAAAGAAATATCACTTGGGACGGTTTTGGGCCGCCTGTTGCCGAACCCCTGGCCTAGGCTGACACAACAACTGACAAGCCACAATAACCACCGTTATAAGCCTGTAGCATGGTACTACTGTACACCTAGACTTTGTTGGCACTGCAACATCTTGATTGAGTGACAGGTGTAGCTCTGGAGAGTTATCAAGCCCTTATGTTCTTCCTTCATTTAGCATTCCTTAGAGATGGAATCGATGGAACATGTACAGGACTCAACATGAAATATTGTGTAACGTTTATGAGAACTCTTCGCCTGACACATCCAAAAGGCTGCTGGAATGATGATCTCTAGTTCTACTGTTCCCATATCTGCGCTACGTTACCTCATCACCTCTCTCACCCGTTGACCTCGACGTTACATTACCTCATCACCTCTCTCACCTGTTGACCTCTACGTTACATTACCTCATCACCTCTCTCACCCGTTGACCTCTACGTTACATTACCTCATCACCTCTCTCACCCGTTGACCTCTACGTTACATTACCTCATCACCTCTCTCACCCGTTGACCTCTACGTTACATTACCTCATCACCTCTCTGACCATTGACCTTTGTTACATTACCTCATTACCTCTCTCACCCATTGACCTCTAGTAGGACCATGAGTTTTTTAAATCACGTCACATGGTTAGGAAAAACTCAGGTGCCTTAAGGGTGACCTTTGACCCATATAGTTTATTGTTTTTCTTTCCCTATTAATTTCCCCTCTTACCCTGCAGGTGCTCATATGTCGGAACTACAAGGGCGATGTGGACATGGCTGAGATTGACCATTTCCTGCCTTTGCTCATGACACAGGAAGAGGAGGGGCTTACCTGTCCAATCATGTCGCACGGCAACGTTCACTTCCTGTGGATCAAGCACACCAACCTGTACTGTATCCTTATAATGATTTTAGTCGCTAGCCAGCTAAAAGTTAATCATTACCATTTTGTAGCCTGTATAAATAATGTTAGCTTTACTAATGAGATGCTAGTCAAACCTACACGAAGACAAATATGTATTTTTCCCTAGAGTAAAGATGATAATGAACTTCTTAAACATATTACTCTAGGACCTTAGAACACACAGGCCTATTCTATCTACCTTGACGCTCTAATAGTGGTGGCCACTACCAACAAGAACTCCAACGCCTCTCTGGTCTACGCCTTCCTCTATAAAGTGGTTGAGGTGA
Organism: Salvelinus fontinalis; assembly: GCF_029448725.1. Classification (NCBI taxonomy): domain Eukaryota; kingdom Metazoa; phylum Chordata; class Actinopteri; order Salmoniformes; family Salmonidae; genus Salvelinus; species Salvelinus fontinalis. The sequence goes on from NW_026600268.1 coordinate 344,153, forward strand.
GTCAGAGGTCTGTCTGTGCTGTCTTAACAACTCCATTGCTGTCATTTTCACCCCAATGGCTGAGTCAGAAGTGTTTCTCACTACCAAAAGACCTGCATAATGTGTCTACTGGTTTCTCCCTACCCATTTGACATAACATGTTCCAAACATGATCATAATTCACATATTATTACTGAGGTTGCCAATCGATGTTGTGTTGTTTCCAGGTGTTCACAGAGTACTTTACAGAGTTGGAGGAGGAGAGCATACAGGACAACTTTGTGGTGGTCTATGAGCTACTGGACGAGCTCATGGACTTTGGCTTCCCCCAGACCACCGACAGCAAGATCCTGCAGGAGTGAGTGACACCCGCTCACTTACTTACTTGCTTATGGCTGTCCTTCGATGATGACGCTGCTCCCAATTGTGGTTATTGTGTGGAGTTGCGTCAGTGCCGTGGCTGTGCAGGCCAATTCCATACCCGTGTGGTTTGCCACATGAGGGGCAGGTGAATTCTCCACCTCAGAGGGGTGTACCTGCTGCATGCTGGTGTCGTTGTGCAAGACGTTTCGATTCTCCTCTCTGGGATTGTGTCCTGGAGGTGTGTGACACCCAGGTGGAAGGTGGGACACCAGGTATGGCAGTTGGTTGTCAAGGCTCTCCGCTTCAGGAAGGTCTTGCTGTGGTCCTTGATGCGCTTCTTCTGCCCCCTGGCAGACCTCAGTCCATTCGTCAGCTGACCATAAAGGATCTGCAGAGGAAGGCTGTGGGGGAGCCTGCCAATCACAACACACACTGATACACATGTTCCCTGTTACAATATAGTCAATTAGTCATACACGTGTACTGGGTAAATGGAGAGAACGGACTGAGAATGGTTGAGTATGGCGCTTCTAACGCCAGGGTAGTGAGTTCGATTCCCAGGACCACCCATACATAAAATGTATGCGCGCATGATTGAAAGTCGCTTTGGATAAAAGCATCTGCTAAATGGCATATTTATTATTATTATAAGATGCAGCTTTAATAGACAGACACTGGTTCTAGACCCAACATCATAAAGTAAGGACAAGTTTTGGGACTTCTGAAAGTCCAATCAGACTGATCTCCATACTGTCTGTCTCTACTACAGGTACATTGAATGTTATCTTGACTTAGCCTGATTCCAGATCTGTTTGTGCTGTCTTGCCAATTCCTGGTCCTTGTAATTCGTTGTCATACAAAACAGATCTGGGATCAAGCTACTGATGTCCATACTGGCTGTCTCTCCAGGTACATCACGCAGGAGGGCACCAAGCTGGAGGTGGCTAAGACCAAGGTTCCCACCACTGTCACCAACGCTGTGTCCTGGAGGTCAGAGGGCATCAAGTACAAGAAGAATGAGGTCTTCATCGATGTCATCGAGTCCATCAACTTACTGGTGAGTGGTTTACCATAAGGACGTTGGGTTTGATGCAATTCGGCAATGAATTTGCTTGTGTTTGGGCAATATCAATAATTGTCAGAATTGGTTTTGTGTATATAATGCTTTAATCTCCATAGGAAAATATTGATCACTGAAAATACCAATAACCTTTGCTTTCTGAAAATGTGATTTATTTAATTGATTAAAGCTGGAATCCTTAATTGGATGAACTGCCACGTCTGTTTGTGATAATACAACAACAAAGAAGTTACTGGAAACAAGGAACACAGTTTCTTTCCTCAGACATCACTGCACGCGCGAACAGCAGAAATATGTAGGCCTACTGCAATTGTTTTCCCCTACTGCCGGATGCTCCTCTCCACCGTATCTCCTCAACAAAACAAAAACAATGCCGAAGATGCTGGAGTGAACACTGATGCTGTTTCCCCTAATGTGGATTTGATCTTTAATTGACTGAGCATTCTCTCAATAAATCAACTAGCTACTGTATAAAAAGTCTCCATCAGAGGTTGACCCCTGTGTCATGCGTTGACCCCAGGTGAATGCCAATGGCAGTGTGATGAGCAGTGACATCGTGGGCACCGTCAAGCTGAAGACCATGCTGTCTGGCATGCCTGAGCTGAGACTGGGACTCAATGACCGAGCTCTGTTCGCCCTCACTGGCCGTATGTACAATACACACACAGGCTAGCAGTGAACACACACACACACACACAGTCACTGCTTCTCAGATGCAATTGCATTTTTGATGTTGATGAAAATGAGTGTGTGTGTTCAGGAGACAAGGGGAAGACTGTAACGATGGAGGACGTTAAGTTTCACCAGTGTGTTCGTCTGTCCCGTTTCGAGAGTGACCGCACCATCTCCTTCATCCCTCCTGACGGAGAGTCTGAACTCATGTCCTACCGCATCAATACTCACGTGAGTTATCTTAATAAATTCATATTGTATCTCTGAAAATGTACACGTGTCCCTCGTAAATGACCTCCCTAAATAGCCTATATCCCTCCCTCATACAGTTTCACTCTTCCATTGCACTGTTACGGTACTGTACTGAAATCAATACTTGAGTGAGCTGTAAGTCCTGTCTGTATCAAGTACAGTGGTGTAGTGGAGGGTAAACACTTCATGCACCATTTTTTATTTTGCCACTTTTTGGGGGAAAAATGCATTGAAAGTAAACCGAGTGTTACTTGACTCACCGCGAACGGCGATCAGCGTTTATTCACCTATTTTTCTACCACTACATCACTGATCAAGTAGTATAATGTCTTTCTAGTTGACGGTAGAACTAACTACATTCTGTATCCCTACAGGTGAAGCCTCTGATATGGATTGAGTCTGTCATCGAGAAGTTCTCTCACAGTCGAGTTGAGATCATGGTTAAGGTAGAGTTATATAGTAACACTCCGTGTATGAATCTATGCATTGTCCTATGCTACAGTTGCCTTTCTCTATTTCCATAGGCTAAAGGTCAGTTCAAGAAGCAGTCAGTAGCCAACAACGTGGAGGTGCGGGTTCCCGTCCCCAGTGACGCTGACTCCCCCAAGTTTAAGACCAGTACGGGCCACGCTAAATACGTCCCTGAGAAGAACCTGGCTGTGTGGACTATCAAGTCCTTCCCTGTAAGTGTTTCATCCAAGCAGCACTTCTGTCTCCAGCCGTTCTTCCCTGTTGACGAAACTCGAGGCCAAATATATAGAGACATTTTTTTGTTTACAAGCAAACGTCCCGTTCGAGGGAAGCGTGCGCATCTTCGCAACAAAAAGCTCTGTAGCAGGATAGCTAACCCTGATGGCGGGACCTTGACAAACTTAACAGTGAGAGAGTGATGACCATGAAAACACGTAAGACTGATGGCTATAGCTATGTTCAACAAGTATATTATTCTCCTGGCTTTATCTAGCCCTAGTTGTGGTATTTTACCTTGCCTCACTGGCTTGCTAACTTGCTTGGTAATCAATCCTCTGATGACAATGTTGTAGACGATAACCATCTGATTAATTGCACAAGCTGCATTTGAAGCCAGAGGATTCTGTATCCCACTCCCATGTAAATAAACCCCTTTATGATTCTGAACTGTGTGCAACTTTTCATGATGTGGCCGTCGGCCGGGAAATGGGTCTATAATGTACCCTAGAATTTAGAACATTAAGGCTCCTGACCTGGAAAAACTCCAGCCTCTTTTTCTGGTCAGGACACATCATCAGAACGAAAAACTCAGTGCCCTATATGAACCATCTCACTCTTTCTGTAATTTTTCTCTCTGTATCTCTCCGCCCCCTCTCTCTCTCTTTCTTTTTCTCTCTCTGTCTGTCTCCAGGGTGGTAAGGAGTTTCTGATGCGGGCCAGCTTTGGCCTGCCCAGTGTGGAGAATGATGAGATGGAGGGCAAACCTCCCATCACTGTCAACTTTGAGATTCCATACTTCACAGTGTCAGGGATACAGGTGAGCTGTGTGTGTGCTCGCGCATGTGAGTATACTGTATTGACCTTTGAAAACAAGCTTATGCGGAACCAAAGTGGTAACTTACTTAGCATAAACTAGCATAGGCTACAAGTGCCTCATTTGGTTAGGCAAAACAAATGGTCCATTATATCAAGTTACACTGATCTCTCTCCTCTGTCACTCTGTGTGCCTCAAGGTGCGGTACATGAAAATTATAGAGAAGAGTGGTTACCAGGCCTTGCCCTGGGTCAGATACATCACACAGAGTGGAGGTAGGACTGCCATGCTCTTTAGATATAGCTTACTCATGTATAGCAAAAAGAGACTCATCATTTAGTCATAGAGAGAAATTTAAGAAAAAAAATAATTTTACTTTTTAAAAGTAGAACTAGTATTTATCCTATAGTATTTTTATTGTTATATTTTCTTTCATTTAGATTACCAACTACGGAGTAACTTCTAAACCATGGTGGCTAACTTCTTCCTTTGCTTCCAGAGATCATTGTTCAATTTAATTGCGCACTAAAAAAAGGAAAATGTCTTTGAATTTCATTGAAATGCTCTACTTAATAATGTTACTGTATAAAATTGTTTGTGACTTGTATTTTTATTTCATGCAATGTAATTTGAGATTTTAATTGCTTTACTCATTGTCTCTTAGATTGTTAAATGTTTATATTAAACTATAGCCTTGAAATACCTTTATGGGGTGTTTTTCTTGTGTATATTACATTTAATGAACAAAACATTTTAGCTATGAATGTATTGTTTTATATCATCCAAAATGCTAGCTGCTATTTTAGCCAGAAAGTATATAAAATCACATATCAAACGTTTTTCACACCCATTGGCGCATTTTAAAGACACAACTGTCAATCGCGGGCATTTGAGAACGATTTCTTCAATAACCCGCCTTTTTTTCTACATGACCTTGGAGACTTACTATCAAATTTCTGACTTTGGAGATTTACTATAACATTTTAGAAATATGAATGAATGTACTTTGAAGACGTCAACGTCCGCAAAATTGCCCGCCTTCTACGCTATGGCTTCTCATTGGTCGACTCAACTGTTACCACAGTGATACTGTAGCAACCAGTGACTGTATGGTGGCAACCAAGTCATTACTCCACCCACCTCGCCATTCAACGCGCTGATTGGTCGAGATACGTTCTGTCCAATGTTTGTAAATGTTGGTTGGGTAAACGGTAGCGTAGTTCTCAGCGCGCAAATTAAAGGTCCTGCAGCCTTCAAAGTTATTCAACATTTACCTGCTGTGATTTATTTCAAAAGTATCTCGGAAAAAGGACAGAAAAGAAGAGCCAGTAACGGTCGGGATCTTTTCAAAACAGACAAGGTAACTAACTACCTTTTCATATGAGTTTTGATTCCCCTTTGAGACTGCTAGCTACTAGCTAGCATTATTATCCTGCGCTACTAGCTAGAATTGGGCTCCACAATTTATAAGAAATAACTTTGAAGTGTGTGTGTAATATATATATATATATATATATATATATATATATATATATATATATATATATATATATATATGCATTTTGTTCTCACTATAATGTGTTGGTTGAACTACTCGCAACTAGCTTGCTAACGTTTGCTGGTTGGGGATAAATGATAGTGAGCTAGCTAACGAGACGAACTGGCTAGCGTAGCTAGACTAGAACAGTTGATTACAATTAGATACTGGGTAACTACTCAGCTAGCTATTTCTTCTATTCATATTTTAGGGAGAAAATATAGAAATCCGTCCACAATGGTCCTGAGTCAGAGTGATGCGGCCAAGAGCCTGACCGCTGCCGCAGCCAAGGGAAATACGGACGAGGTCAGGAGGATGCTAGGGCCGGAATGCAGAGTGCACCCCGACACTGTCAATCAATTTGGCAAGACCGCTCTACAGGTAACCATCTTCCTCATTGAACTTTCATTGTGTCCTGGCCTGTAATATTACGACTCAAACTGTTGGCTTTGAATGTAATATAGGTAGCTAACTAAGTCTGTGTGGGTGGGAGAGGGAGACAACAACAGATCTGTCAGCCCATGGTTGCTTCCTCAGAATGGTTTCTTATACCTTGTTTGAATGAAATACAGTGAAAACCAGAGTTAAACTATTTTCTTTGAAGCATCAAGTAACAACCTTGTCTATTGCTCATTAATAGCTAAAGTGTTGGACAACAATTCTGACAAATGTACCTAACCTAGCTACCTATATCCTTTATAATTACCCTACATAAAATTAAATTGTTACAATCCCATGAACTCTCTCCCACTAGGCCTATGTCAAACACTGCATCATGTGAAGAATAACATTTGGTAACGCCCTCTAACATCAAGTCTCCTTCTGTTATCCCTAGGTGATGATGATGGGCAACTCCAACGTGGCCAGCTTACTGTTGGAGCACGGAGCCGACCCAAACATCACAGACCGGCGAGGAGTCTCACCGGCACATGATGCGGCACGCACTGGCTTCGTGGACACACTCCGGGCTCTGGTGGAGTTCGGCGCGTCAGTCAACAGGCCAGACCACACCGGCACCCTACCCATCCACATCGCTGTCCGAGAGGGCTACCGGGACGTCATTGAGTTCCTTGCACCACTCTCCAACCTGAAACACCCCAACGCCAGTGGAGAGACAGCGGTGGACCTCGCCCGAGCCTCATCGTCATGTACACCGGACGTGGTGGAGCTTCTAGAGAGACAGCTGGAGTCTAAAGTGTTCTCTCACTCCCCACCTCTCCCTCTTTAGGAGTTAGATGGACTCTACCACCAACCCCCCTCTCTATGCCAAATTGGATGGTGCATAGACTCCCCTTCTACACCTACCTTACCTACACTCTCCTCTCAAAACCTGGTGACTTGAAATTCATTGATGTAAACTTTACAAAGTAAAGTATGATTTTTAGTAACTGGTCGAGGTTGACTTGTGTTTACCGTCCTGTTTTGGCAGCTTATGGAAGAATAAGTATGGTGGACATTATTTGGACACCATTTTTGCACAGAGCAAAGCACCTTTTGATGGTAAATTTGACCTCTTCCCCCCCCTTTGATTCAGGAGTGCACACTTGTACATGGCTTTATTATTGAGTGTTTGTGATGACTTATATTGCATTATTATTCCTCATTGTGAAGGAAATTGAACTGTTTGTGATTTTTTTCAAACTTTGATATTTTGACTTGACATGGTGTACCCCATGATGACTGCATTGCATGGTAGTTGTGTTTATCTTTGAAAACTTGTCTTTTATTAGGCATATTTTGAATTTTTGGGAATTTTACATGTATTTATTTATTGAAAATATTCTTATGAACTTTTGTAAATAGCTACATTTATTGTCGGTTTTGTTTTTTTGAGATGTTATTTATATACAAATACTATTGAAAATGAAGTATTCATTCCTTCTTGGAAGACTGAAGCACAAATAAAGTGTTTAACTTGACCTTTTTCTTTTTTGCTTCTATTCTATGGGACTTGGCTAAAGAGTTACTGTTGGTAAAATAGCAATAACAGGTTATAAATTTAGAATTATGTCTGACTATTAAAATTCAGAATCTTGATCAAAAGAATCTTATATACACTGCTCAAAAAAATAAAGGGAACACTTAAACAACACAATGTAACTCCAAGTCAATCACACTTCTGTGAAATCAAACTGTCCACTTAGGAAGCAACACTGATTGACAATACATTTCACATGCTGTTGTGCAAATGGAATAGACAAAAGGTGGAAATTATAGGCAATTAGCAAGACACCCTCAATAAAGGAGTGATTCTGCAGGTGTTGACCACAGACCACTTCTCAGTTCCTATGCTTCCTGGCTGATGTTTTGGTCACTTTTGAATGCTGGCGGTGCTCTCACTCTAGTGGTAGCATGAGACGGAGTCTACAACCCACACAAGTGGCTCAGGTAGTGCAGCTCATCCAGGATGGCACATCAATGCGAGCTGTGGCAAGAAGGTTTGCTGTGTCTGTCAGCGTAGTGTCCAAAGCATGGAGGCGCTACCAGGAGACAGGCCAGTACATCAGGAGACGTGGAGGAGGCCGTACGAGGGCAACAACCCAGCAGCAGGACCACTACCTCCGCCTTTGAGCAGGAGGAGCACTGCCAGAGCCCTGCAAAATGACCTCCAGCAGGCCACAAATGTGCATGTGTCTGCTCAAACGGTCAGAAACAGACTCCATGAGGGTGGTATGAGGGCCCGACGTCCACAGGTGGGGGTTGTGCTTACAGCCCAACACCGTGCAGGACGTTTGGCATTTGCCAGAGAACACCAAGATTGGCAAATTCGCCACTGGCGCCCTGTGCTCTTCACAGATGAAAGCAGGTTCACACTGAGCACATGAGCACGTGACAGACGTGACAGAGTCTGGAGACGTCGTGGAGAACGTTCTGCTGCCTGCAACATCCTCCAGCATGACCGGTTTGGCGGTGGGTCAGTCATGGTGTGGGGTGGCATTTCTTTGGGGGGCCGCACAGCCCTCCATGTGCTCGCCAGAGGTAGCCTGACTGCCATTAGGTACCGAGATGAGATCCTCAGAGCCCTTGTGAGACCATATGCTGACACATGCACATTTGTGGCCTGCTGGAGGTCATTTTGCAGGGCTCTGGCAGTGCTCCTCCTGCTCAAAGGCGGAGGTAGCGGTCCTGCTGCTGGGTTGTTGCCCTCCTATGGCCTCCTCCACGTCTCCTGATGTACTGGCCTGTCTCCTGGTAGCACCTCCATGCTCTGGACACTACGCTGACAGACACAGCAAACCTTCTTGCCACAGCTCTCATTGATGTGCCATCCTGGATGAGCTGCACTACCTGAGCCACTTGTGTGGGTTGTAGACTCCGTCTCATGCTACCACTAGAGTGAGAGCACCGCCAGCATTCAAAAGTGACCAAAACATCAGCCAGGAAGCATAGGAACTGAGAAGTGGTCTGTGGTCACCACCTGCAGAATCACTCCTTTATTGGGGGTGTCTTGCTAATTGCCTATAATTTCCACCTTTTGTCTATTCCATTTGCACAACAGCATGTGAAATTTATTGTCAATCAGTGTTGCTTCCTAAGTGGACAGTTTGATTTCACAGAAGTGTGATTGACTTGGAGTTACATTGTGTTGTTTAAGTGTTCCCTTTATTTTTTTGAGCAGTGTATTATTACACCCATGAAGTCCATATACAAGGATTTTGATGACAAGTGCAGTTCTCTATTGTGGCCACAGGAGGTCACTAACTAGAGTTGAGGAGCCAAGAAGGGAGGCAAACCCATGGAGATAGAGGACTTATCTTTAGATCTGTGCCATTATAGCGTCTGTGATAGGGAAAGGGGCGTACCTAGTCCGTTGTCCAACTGAATGTATTCAACTAAAATGTGTCTTCCGCATTTAACCCAACCCCTCTGTATCAGAGAGGTGTAATCGACATCCACGGCGCCTGGGGAACAGTGGGTTAATGAATGACAGATTTTTACCTTGTCAGCTTGCGGATTCGATCCAACAATCTTCCGGTTACTGGCCCAACGCTCTAACCACTAGGCTACCTGTGGCAGCGCTATTGAAGCTACAACCCATAGGAATCCCCACCCAGTTGACTTCTTTAAAATGGTGGGAGCCCTCAATGGCAATGTTCATGCTGAAACGGGTTATATCCACGAGTCTTCTCTATCTCTACGGGCAAACCTGACTAGGTGCAGGTGTCCTCATAACACTTTTGAGATCACAATGTGGTGGTTTCATGCAATTTCAAGAACCTTCACAAATTCATATGATTATAGACAGAAAATATTTTAAGGCTTAAGAGTCTTCTCTTCGTGACTGTCATACCTTTGTATTGTAAACCCAATCAGTTGTGTTATTAATCTATTGTATTGGCATTTCTAAAAAATCTTACATGAGGCCTTTTGACACGGCATTCTCTTAACTCTGGGCTAAGGAGGCTGTTAGCCCTGGGCTAAGTGCAGTGTGAATGTGGCTACAGAGATAGAGTACACTTCTAGATCGAGTACTTTACCTGAGGTAACATTGTCCATTGTATTCTGTTTTGCACTCATGAGTGTTAACTCCAAGGTGAGTCAACAAGGACATTTCTAATGACTCCACAATGGAATGTACTACACAGAGAAAACACAAAGGTAACGGCAGATATCTGGACATATACGCACGGACACATGAATGAAGGCCCTGTTTGGTTAAGAGTGGTCCAGGCAGTTTACCCAAGTCCAGGCATAGAAGGGCACTGCCTGGCACAATGGATGTGTTGTTTTCCTACAGTATGTGCCACAAGCCAAAATTCACCTAACAAAACATCCTTATCACTTGTTCTCTTGACAATGGGGGGAAACAATCTGATCCTAGATCTGTGCCTATGAGCAACCTGTATTTGGGGCTGAAATAGTGCTTAAGCAGTATGGTGACATAATGATAATGTTATGATAACAATGAACTTTCCTAGTCTGGCTACCAGTAGGTTTAGCTATCATTCCACTCCTTGCCACTCCTTGTCATGCTAAACATCTTTGCCGTATGACACGGAGAACAAGGAGTGGAACGTTAGATAAACAGACTGGTACCCATGCTAGACCTTTCCATCATACCGGTTCAATTCCTGTATATTTAGCATGCATGATGAAGTAATATAATGAGTCATTATGAGCTTATCACATCTGTTAGGATAGGAAAATTTGACACAGTTCCTGCCTCCCAGATATAGCCTGGTCCCAGATCTGTTTGTGCCGTCTTGCCAACGCCTATGGTCATTATCACGCCAATGACCATAGGCATTAACAACACAGCACAAACATATCTGGAACCAGGCTATCCCAGATATACAACACGCTGAGTAACTTAAATCACGCAGTTGGGACACATTTCTCAAGTTTGCTGGAATTAAATTATATTGCTGGGAGGCAAATAGAGGAAGTATCTTCACCTAGAGGAGATGAGATCAACATCCTAGTTGTGTAAATATTGCATTAGGATGACCAGACCTGTTGGCTGGTACACACCGAAACAAACATAACATGATACGCATTCAGAGACTTGTGCTCGTGCTCTACTTGCTAAGCAGCACAGTTTAGAGTCAACACAGAACCTATTACTCCTTCCAGGAACAATCCCTAGCCCCTCCTGTGTAGATCTGATAGTGATTTGTTAGGTGTAAACAATAAGGTAAGAACTCCACCCAGCCTATTAAAAGGCCAGAAGAAGCAATTACCATACTTTGTGCACCTATCGAATTCTATCAGCTCTAGCGGAGTGTCTAGGCCAGAGGTTAGGGCTCCGTTAGGGCTTGTCTATGGCTCTGTCTCGGGGGTTATTCAACTGGGTTGTGTCTGACTAATCCTGGACGTCATTTCCAAACTCCAGATCAACCTTTAACTGACACTACTGCCTGAAAGGGAAAGGAAATGATTGGCAGAGAAGAGAGGGACGCGTGTGTGTGTGCATGTGCATACCACGGACACACTGGTGTGACAAACAGTGCTGTCTGCACACCTTTGGAAATTTCCACTGGCTGCTCTCTCTCTATCTCTCTATCCACTCCCCCACCTTCTAACCTAGCCTACTCCCCTACTGTAGCTCCAGCACGGACAGGGAAGTGCAGTTTCCCCCCATTGGCCTTGTCTGTGATTGTGAGTGTGTGGGCTGGCCTGTGTGATTAGGTATTACTGAGGTATGTATGTTCCTGGCTTGGCTGATATGAACGCTTGTTATGGAGACAAAAGGCAGGGCATGACTGGGCTCCTTCTACAGGAGGAGAAACACAACACACTGACAACAGGAACGCTTTGGTGTTTGTGTGTTAACATGGCTGTGTCTGACCCAGTCCATTGAGGCATTGTGCAGTAACTTGCATCTGTAAATAATCAGATCAATGGCCTGATACCTTTTGTACATGTCTGTGTGTTCTAAACTGGCCCCTGATACCTCCTAGCAGTGTTGTAGTACTCCAGTCTAGGACTGTGACTCGACTTGGACTCAACCAGTGGGGAATTGGACTTGGACTCGACCAGTAGTGACTGTCAGAAAACCTCTAATTGAACATACTGTACTAGCTACAACAGCAAATGTTAGAGAGCTGTGTTATCTAGTTATCCTTACAATGTGCAACATATTAACAGATTTGACATTTAAACATTTTTTGAACCGCAGCTTTTAGCACTACCATGGGACTCGTGACTCAACTCGTGACTTAAGTATAAAGAACTTACAGTCAAGGTTTAGTGACTTGACTACATCCCTGCCTTCTAGTACTATCACTATAGTGTAATACCGTAAAGTATGCAACCTGTTGAAAGAGCTGAGTCCTCATACTGCTACAGTATTACTACAGTATAGTACTGTCAGCGGACTCCTCATACTGCTACAGTATTACTGCAGTATAGTACTGTCAGCTGACTCCTCATACTGATACAGTATTACTACAGTATAGTACTGTCAGCTGACTCCTCATACTGATACAGTATTACTACAGTATAGTACTGTCAGCTGACTCCTCATACTGATACAGTATTACTACAGTATAGTACTGTCAGCGGACTCCTCATACTGCTACAGTATTACTACAGTATAGTACTGTCAGCTGAGTCCTCATACTGATACAGTATTACTACAGTATAGTACTGTCAGCTGAGTTCTCATACTGCTACAGTATTACTGCAGTATAGTACTGTCAGCTGACTCCTCATACTGATACAGTATTACTACAGTATAGTACTGTCAGCGGACTCCTCATACTGCTACAGTATTACTACAGTATAGTACTGTCAGCGGACTCCTCATACTGCTACAGTATTACTACAGTATAGTACTGTCAGCTGACTCCTTATACTGCTACAATATTACTGCAGTATAGTACTGTCAGCTGAGTTCTCATACTGCTACAATATTACTACAGTATAGTACTGTCAGCTGACTCCTTATACTGGTACAGTATTACTACAGTATAGTACTGTCAGCTGAGTTCTCATACTGCTACAGTATTACTACAGTATAGTACTGTCAGCTGACTCCTCATACTGCTACAGTATTACTACAGTATAGTACTGTCAGCTGACTCCTTATACTGCTACAGTATAGTACTGTCAGCTGACTCCTCATACTGCTACAATATTACTACTGTATAGTACTGTCAGCTGACTCCTTATACTGCTACAATATTACTACAGTATAGTACTGTCAGCTGACTCCTTATATTGCTACAATATTACTACAGTATAGTACTGTCAGCTGAGTTCTCATACTGCTACAGTATTACTACAGTATAGTACTGTCAGCTGAGTCCTCATTCTGCTACAGTATTACTACAGTATAGTACTGTCAGCTGACTCCTCATACTGCTACAGTATTACTACAGTATAGTACTGTCAGCTGACTCCTCATACTGCTACAGTGTTACTACAGTATAGTACTGTCAGCTGAGTTCTCATACTGCTACAGTATTACTACAATATAGTACTGTCAGCTGACTCCTCATACTGCTACAGTATTACTACAGTATAGTACTGTCAGCTGAGTCCTCATACTGCTACAGTATTACTACAGTATAGTACTGTCAGCTGAGTCCTCATACTGCTTCAGTATTACTACAGTATAGTACTGTCAGCTGACTCCTCATACTGCTACAGTGTTACTACAGTATAGTACTGTCAGCTGACTCCTCATACTGCTACAATATTACTACAGTATAGTACTGTCAGCTGACTCCTCATACTGCTACAGTATTACTACAGTATAGTACTGTCAGCTGACTCCTCATACTGCTACAGTGTTACTACAGTATAGTACTGTCAGCTGACTCCTCATACTGCTACAGTATAACTACAGTATAGTACTGTCAGCTGACTCCTCATACTGCTACAGTATTACTACAGTATAGTACTGTCAGCTGACTCCTCATACTGCTACAGTATTACTACAGTATAGTACTGTCAGCTGACTCCTCATACTGCTACAGTATTACTACAGTATAGTACTGTCAGCTGACTCCTCATACTGCTACAGTATTACTACAGTATAGTACTGTCAGCTGACTCCTCATACTGCTACAGTATTACTACAGTATAGTACTGTCAGCTGACTCCTTATACTGGTACAGTATTACTACAGTATAGTACTGTCAGCTGACTCCTCATACTGCTACAGTATTACTACAGTATAGTACTGTCAGCTGACTCCTCATACTGCTACAGTGTTACTACAGTATAGTACTGTCAGCTGACTCCTCATACTGATACAGTATTACTACAGTATAGTACTGTCAGCTGACTCCTCATACTGCTACAGTGTTACTACAGTATAGTACTGTCAGCTGACTCCTCATACTGCTACAGTATTACTACAGTATAGTACTGTCAGCTGACTCCTCACACTGCTACAGTATTACTACAGTATAGTACTGTCAGCTGACTCCTCATACTGCTACAGTGTTACTACAGTATAGTACTGTGTACAACCCTTTATAGTGCTGACCTTAGATTCAGCCCTCATTTATTTCTTAACATTGGTTGTGTGACTCACATGCTGAAAAGGTAGTCAAAACCACAAGGGATGACAATAACAAAGGAAAAAGGACATTTCACTTGGATCAACGTCATTCACTCATTACAGGTGCATTGTAAAAACGTTGTGAAATACATTTCTGCATTGCCTACCAGTGTCATCATTGTGTTGTTGTGGTGCACTACATTGTAAAATAGCACGTTTCACTTTGTGAATGTACTGCAGTGTATCATAATGAAGCTTACAGTATTACTGTATATGATTAGCTAGTTGAATTGGCCTCCATCTAGTTTCAACTGATATGCATAAAACACAATGAAAAACATTCATTCAATGAGTTACTCTCCAAGTCACTCAGTTGATGTGGGAAAAGGTCAAACTCCCAAGACACCGGCATTGAAAAGATTTCACTCTGCGTTTGTCACATCTCCATGACAGTGATACAAGAACCCGTTGTGCTGTATGAAACAACCAGTTGAACAGGATACAGGATCCCCATCCCTTTTACCCTCAGGCTGGATGCAACTGAAGTTCCCTCTTTAGAGATATCAGAAATATATGATTCCTCTAGTCGTACACAACTAATCTAGCAGGTAAATAAATTGAACAAGAGAGGTATAATCTTTGAGAAGAGAGAAACTGATACTTAGATGTTTTCCTCCCACTACCTTGTATCATGTGTGTTCATATCACCCTCTATCCTTTCTATGGCATAAAACAGTAACTCACTTTTCCAGTTTTTCTCTGTAAACTTAAGGCTCTAATCAATCCATATCATGGAAATTCAGAGTTAGTGGAGGCTGCATTCACGGTAAACTTTGCATTGGTCAGCTCAATCGGGAATAACCTTACCAGTGTTTCTAGTGTGGAATACACTTCAGTGATACAGATTGAATAGTGCCCTTAACAAGCCTGCAAGACAGCCTTCATGAGCAACGATGTCCAAGCCACCAGCAAGTTAAATAAAAAAAGAGAATCATCATATGACATACGCTTTAAGGATGACATTTCATCAAGGACAATTTGATAGACATCTTTGTATTAAAAAACATTTTAAAAAGTATAGTCATGGCAATAAGTAGGTGAACATGATTTGAAGAGGATTTGACCAAAATATATTATATTTGCTAATTATTCTATTGCTATACTGTATGTCCCTCCAAAAAGTCCTTTATTGAACCTTATATGCTACGGTATGTCCATAGTTCCGACCTTACTTGTCCTCTCGTACTTTCGGGCTCTTATTTGCCTTTAACAAAGTGAATCCCTCATGTCCTCACAACTGCAAACCCACTCAGAGGTCCAATCCTTTCCCACGGAGCTGACAGCTCTGACCAATCAAGTGTCACCAAACCTGACCCTTTATCCTATCTCTCAATTGTTGTCAGCAGCCTATGCACCAGCAGGAGTAAAAATCCCTTTAAAGTAAGCAAAGTAAGTGTCTCTCAACTGTCTTTCATCCTGCTCCGTACATCCGACGGCAGTAGATCCAGCAGGTTGTCCTCTACCACAAGATTACTGGTCTTCAACAGGGGACAGTCCCCTATCTCCGGAGGTAGAGAGTCTAGTCTGTTCCCCTTGAGCTCCAGGCGCACTAGCTGGGCCAAGTTAGCCACCCTGGGGCTAAGCGAGAGCAGGCAGTTGTTTCCCAACACCAGGGTCTTGAGCCTCTTGCAGGAGAACAGCTCCTCCGGCAGCTGTTCCAGGGAGTTAAAGGCTGCTGAGAAGAACTGGAGACTCTGGAGTATCCCTACCTCGGCTGGTAGCGACGTGAGCTGGTTGTGGGACAGGTTCAAGTGCCGGAGCTTGGTGCAGTAGAAGAGACGTGACGGAAGTTTCCGGAGCTTGTTCCAACTGACGTTCAGCGTCTCTAAGGACTTCAGCTTAGCAATGTGCTCAGGGATGTAGGTGATGCCGTTGTGCCAGAGACGAAGAGTTACCAGGCGCCGGCAATGTTGTAGACTCAGGATCTCCTCTACTGTCGTCAGCTTGTTTTCCTTCAGGTCCAGTTCCTGAAGGCTTGACAGGCTGAAGACCGCACTGGGGATGCGCTCCAGCTCGCATCCTGTCAGCTCCAGAGAGGCCAGGTTGGTCAACTTCTTTAGGCTGCTGAAGGCTTGTAGTTTGAGGCCCTCATTATAGATGCAGAGACGCTGGAGGTTGACTGCCACATCCCCAACACTCGGAGGGATCTTGGTTAGGCGGCTGCGAAGCGTCAGGACTCTTAGAGCTTTGAGTTCTCTCAGGGAGTCTAAGGTTGCACTGCGGGAGAGTTCGTGGGTCAAAGGGCCACTCAGGTGAAGCTCTTCGAGACTCTGAAGTGTGTACATCCACATTGGTACCTGCTCCAGTCCTTCAAAGGCTAGCCGGAGGACCTTGAGGTTCTCTCTGAGGTGGGTCAGGGCAGCCAGGTGGAGCTTGGCTGGGCAGTGGATGAGGGACAGCTCCTGGAGAGAACCTAGCTGGATTACACTGGAGGAAATAGTCACGTTGTTTAGCAGCTCCAGTTTGAGAGATTCCACTTCAGGGACATCGAAGACGGTGTCGGGAAGACCCGGGAGCATGAAGAGATGGAGTTCCTGACGGTTGTCGGCGTTCCGGGAGAGACGTCCCCGCAGCTTCTTGCCGGACCACTCGTGGTTGAGGTTGACCTGGCGAAGACGGCTCTCGCTGACCTCGGAGAGGAAGACGGCGAAGCGTTTGGAGTAGAGCGCATCGTACTGGTCGCTGAGGTGGAGGAGGAACGCAAAGTCGTTCTTGACGTCTGGGATGTCGTTGATACCCGTCTCCAGTCTAACATGCTCAAAGGAGTACTCTTTAAGAGGTCGATGGAAGAGCCAATAGAGGGTGTAGATGCACAGAAGTCCGTAGACTCCCACAAAGCAGATGTAACAGTAGCACAGCTTGGAGAATAGGTGGGCTTTCGTGTGGTTGCAGCAGTAGATTTCGAAGCCCGTCAGCTCCGGGGGAACTGAGCAACGAACTACAATCTCAATGTTGGGGACCAAGGCAGCGCTGTAACAGGTGATGAGGACAAACTTGAAGACCTTGAGGGAGGTCTGGAGAACGTACATCAGGTAGAGCAGATCCGCCTCCTCCACATGCGTTCTGAACTTCTTCACCTTCTCGAACAGTGCTTTAGCCTGCTCCCCTTCCTTCTTGTCCAAGAGTGAATCCGCTGGCTGTAGTTCCGGGTTCTTCTTCTCTGGATTTGACTTGATGGACGACTGCCGGAGAAGTCCCACCATCTCCTCCTCCACCCCTGGCTCACTGTCCGGCGAGGCAGCGAACGCCGATGCCATCGACTTCGACATGGTGTTCTTCCTCCATATCACCATCTTTTCCTCGCCACGCTCCTCAGACACCTCACTCAGTGCCCGGGTGGTCCATGGCGAGTCGAAACACTTCCCCAGGATGGTGACAAAGATCTCGATCTTGGACGACGTCCCAGGGAACTTGAACCAGAAGCTGCTGGCCACCATGAAGATCAATGTGTGGATTACCACCAGGTAGGGGAAGTACTTGCCGTACCAGTGCACGGCTCGTTCGTAGCAGTAATGGTTGACGAAGATGTACTGGTGGATGTCAAGGTTGTTCTTGCGTCCGTACACCTCCCGGATGATGGGGCTGTAAAAGAAGAATTTGGATAGTCCATCTATAGATGCTGTACAGACTATCAGTAACATTTCAACTAACTATCTACTAACCTCGCTCTAACGCAAATACTATACTCTAAACGTAAACCTTATTCTAAACCTAACCCTAACCTTAGCAAGAATTTGCTTATCAACAGATCCAAACTATCCAAATAGACATGTGTCTTTTTGCTTTATCTGGCCACCAGATTTCCCACCTTAGGAGCTGGGATTCTAACCTCTAGCTCTAGGCTACCTACCTGACGGGCTTGACTAAGGTATGGTGCTCCCATGTCTCGTTCTCGCCGTGGCCGCGGATGTGGTTGCAATCGATGGCCTCTGGAGTTGAGCTGGAGAAATGGCTGGGAAGGCAGGAGATCTTCTCCTGAGTGAGCTATGATGGAGAGAGGGAGGGAAACAGAGAAAGAGAAGCAGAGTGAGTGCTATTGGAAAGATTAGGTAATGGAACAACATGCCGAGTAGCCACCTACATAACATAAGGCTTATATTTTTGGGATCTTTTTCTTTCCTGTTCCAATTGATATCTAACAGCCATGGGTTCAAATAGTATTTGTTTTCTTTCAAATACCGCTTGAACCCAGGTCTGATATCAACCAATGATTAGGATCGTGTGATGAGAAGATTACATATTAAATACAGAGTTAGTGACCTGATTCCAGGGGAAACATTGGTCGATTTAGCAGCGGCGGTATATATCATAATATAGGGGAAACACTAGTTAATGTGTCTCTCTTTTCCCTTCCCACTTGGAGGTCACCACCACTGATAAGAATGCTTTGTTACGTGGCAGGAGTAGATTCAAACAGGACACACTAATCAAATCTAAAATGTTTTCATAATCCAGGGCAAAATGCTTTCTACATATGATTGTACATTAATTCTCTTTTTAAGTTGACCTCACATATCACTAATAACAGGTACATTTATTACATTTAATTTACATAAAGTAAGTAATGCCAAGTATTTTTATTTCATATACTGTAGGCATACCTATTCTTATCGCTACAGGCTACACACTGCCAAAACCTGTCTAGATCCAACAGTTCCATTAGGTGCTTACATTCAGCTGTTGCAAAGATGCCCCTGGGGCTAATCTGCTATGTGCTTTAAAGACGCACTCCAGCTATCTTTTGAATTTTTCCTGTTGAAAAACAATATCTCAAGAATAAATACAGTAATATACACACACTTAAGGGTAAAAAATAATGTTTTGAACAAAATAGTATTTTTTTAAACAAAACTGCAAACTGCAATAGTTGGCCATCATTACTCTGACTGATGTCATCGGCCTCCATAGCCTCAAGAAGTAATGGTGCTGAGGGTGCTGCAGCACCCACTGATAAATCACAATAAAAAACCTACAAATATTAGAAGAAAAATACCCCCCCCCCCCCCCCCCCCCCCGATTACAAACGGTGCCTTACAAAAGCTTGACTTTCTCAGGTGGGTCAGCCTGAATTTAAAATGGATTGAATTCAGATTTTTTGGTCACTAGCCTACACACAATACCCCAGAATGTCAAAGTGGAACTTTGTTATTTTTCTGAAATGTCTTGAGTCAATAAGTATTCAACCCCTTTGATATGGCTAGCCTAGATAAATTCAGGAGTACAAATCTGCTTAAGTGAACAAGTCACATAATAAGTTGCATGGACTCACTCTGTGTGCAATAATAGTGTTTAACATGATTTTGGAATGACTACCTCATCTCTGTGCCCCACACATCCAATTATCTCTAAGGTCCCACAGTCGCGCAGTGAATTTCAAACACAGATTCAACCACAAAGACCAGGGAGGTTTTCCAATGCCTCGCAAAGAAGGGCACCTATTGGTAGATGGGTAAAAATAAAATAAGAAACAAACATTGAATATCTCTTTGAGCATGGTGATGATATTAATGACACTTTGGATGGTGTATAAATACACCCAGTCACTGCAACGATACAGGCGTCCTTCCTAACTCAGGTGTCAGAGAGGAAGGAAACCATGAGGCCAATGGTGACTTTAAAACAGTTACAGAGTTTAATGGCTGTGGTTGGAGAAAACTGAGGATGGATCAACAACATTGTAGTTACTCCACAATACTAACCTTATTGACAGAGTGACAAGAAGGAAGTCTGTACAGAATAAAAATATTCCAAAACATGCATCCTGTTTGCAACATGGCACTAAAGTAAAACTGCAAAAAAAATGGAAAAGCAATACACTTTTTGTCCTGAATACAAATTGTTATGTTTGGGACAAATCCAATACAACACATTATTGAGTACCACTCTCCATATTTTCAAGCATAGTGGTGGCTGCATCATGTTATGGGTATGCTTGTAATTGTTAAGGACTGGGGATTTTTCAGGATACAAAAGAAATGGAATGGAGCTAAGCACAGGCAAAACCCTAGAGGAAAACCTGGTTCAGTCTGCTTTCCACCAGGCACTGAGAGATTAATTCACCTTTCAGCAGGACAATAACCTAAAACACAAGGCCAACTCTACACTGGAGTTGCTTACCAAGAAGACAGTGAATGTTCCAGTTTTGACTTAAATCTACTCATCATTCAATGAAAATGTATACCTTCATTGGTGGTTAGTTTGTTTGAGTTTAGTCTTACCTGTAAGGTGCATCCGAACACTCCAATCATGAGCATGGCGATACATAGGTATTCCGAGAACACATCCCACCATGGCTTTAGAACCCGGAACTCGGGGTTCTGTGATGAGGCAAAGTTCCGGAACTCAGTTACTGGTATCATCCTGATCACTGTAGCAAAGTGAGGAAGAAGAGGAGGATGCAGAAAGAATGAGGAAGTGACCAGTTGAGGATTAAACCAAAAATAAACATATCATAAGCAACATATGACTATATCATAATGTATGGATTTAGTTATAATCACTATATTAGAAAATATCCATGTTTAATGTTATAGTAAGCCTGCCTCACATTAGAAGATGCAGGCTGACGTTTACTGTCATGAATTTTGCCCTGGAGGCAGAACCGAACGATTTCCGCTATATGGGCAAGCTGTAAAGTCAAAATTGACTATATTGTAAAAATGAGCTTTTTGGTCTGTATTTAAAGTTAGGGTTAGGGATTAGGGTTAGCAGTGTGGTCAAGGTTAGGGTTAAAATCTGATTTTATGTCTTTGTGGCTGTGCCAGCTAGTGACCACTCTGCAGAGCTGCCTACAGGGTGCCCCAGTATCTGTGCGTTAGAGACCTCTCTAGCGCCCAGGAAGCTCCGATTCAAACTCCCATTCACCAACTCTGAAAGCGTTATAATGTCAAAATATGTTTGTTACTCACCAAAGAGTTTCGCTGAGCAACTATCTTCATTTACCCCCGTTACGGCCGGTAGGTACTTTCAAATAAGGTCTAAGTAAACATTTACAAGCAACCTTTTTTGGAATTGCATACCGGCCGTTACGGGAGTAAATTAAGATAGTTGCTCAGCGAAAATTTGGTGAGTAACGAACGTACATGGCCAATTTATTAGGTACACCTATAGAGTATCGGGTCGGGCCCCGCTTTGCCTCCAAACAGCCTGACTTTTTCAGTGCATGGCATTCAATTGTTGCTCAATTGCTATCAAGGGACCTAACATTTGTCAGGAAAAAATTCCCCACACCAGTACACCACCACCACCAGCCTGTACCGTTGATACCAGGCAGAATGGGGCCATTTTGTTTGTCGCACCATTTTCTGTAAACTCTAGACAGTGTCATGCGTGAAAACGCCAGGATGGCGGACGTTTCTGAGGTACTGGATCCGGCGCGCCTGGCACCAACGATCATACCACGCTCAAAGTCCCTTAGGTCACTCGTTTTGCCCATTCTATCGTTCAATCGAACAGTAACTGAATGCCTCGATGCCTGTCTGCCTGCTTTATACAACAAGCCACAGCCCCGTGACTAAGGAGCGATCCATTTCGGGAACAGGCTGGTGTGCCTAATAAACTGGCCACTGAGTGTATTTTGACATTATGACGCTTGCAGGGCTGGTGAATGGGAGTTTGAATCTGAGCTTTCTGGGCATTAGAGAGGTCTCTAACCTCCAGGGCAAGATTCATGACACTAAATTCCAACCTGCTTAGAAAACTCATCTTACACAAAGACTGGATTATAAGCAACATGATACATGAACCTGATAATAACCTATAATTTAGGAAGAAAGATTTATTTTGTGTTTTCGAAAAGGGTTGGGGAGGGAATAGAATATGTTTCTCCTGAGGTGTCTCCTACAGTATCTATGAGCCTTGCATGGGAAAATGAGGGGCCGGCCTGTAACCGGAACTGTAGCCCAAAGTGGACAAAGTACACTGAACAAAAACATAAACGCAACACGTAAAGTGTTGGTCCCATGTTTCATGAGCCGAAACAAAAGATGCCAGAAATGTTCCATATACAATAAAAGCTTATTACTCATGTTGTGCACAAATTAGTTTACATCCCTGTTAGTGAGCATTTCTCCTTTGCCAAGACAATCCATCCACCTGACAGGTGTGGCATATCAAGAAGCTGATTAAACTGCATGATCATTACACAGGTGCACCGTGTGCTGGGGACAAGAAAAGGCCATTCTAATATGTGCCGTACACAATTCCTAGAAGCTGAAAATGTCCCAGTTCTTCCATGGCCTGCATACACACCAGACATTTCACCCATTGAGCATGTTTGGGAAACTCTGGATCAACGTGTACGACAGCGTGTTCCAGTTCCCGTCAATATCCAGCAACTTCGTACAGCCATTGAAGAGGAGTGGGACAACATTCCACAGGCCACAATCAATAGACTGATCAACTCCATGTGAAGGAGATGTGTCGCACTGCATGAGGCAAATGGTGGTCACACCATATACTGACTGGTTTTCTTATTTAATTTTTTATTTTATTATTTAACCTTTATTTAACTAGGCAAGATCCACATCCCTAACTTTTTTAAAGGTATCTGTGAACAACAGATGTATATCTGCCTTCTCAGTCATGTGAAATCCATAGATTAGAGCCTAATGAATTTATTTCAATTTACTGATTTCCTTATATAAACTGTAACTCAGTAAAACCTTTGAAATGTTTGCATATTGTGTTTATATTTTTGTTCTGTAATGTATGACAAGACAACAATGGCTGATCAACAAAGAGAGGTCTCTAAGGAAAGTGATACAGTTGAGGTAATCATATCTTGGGTGTTTTAAATTCAAGAGGTACATGACCATTTCACAACAGGCTTAGTAATTTTGTCTCCCTCGTGTCAGTGCATTTAAAGCAAATAGCCTAGCTAATGACTGAGAAGGCAACTATTTCATTCTGAAAACCTTACTTATATTGACCAAAACCATAAACATTTCGACATGCTTTGTGAAAGTATCCTACACTTTTATAACACATGTATTACACTACACAATGAATCAGGAAAACACAGCTTATTGCACATGAGCCAATTGATTTTACAGTTCGTTATGGCCTCTGCCATACCTTGTGAGAAAAGCATCTGTCACACAAAATTGAAGACACAATTTTCGTTTACAAAAGTAGTTTGTAATCTTTTTCACATAATCTATTTTCAAAACAATTCATAAAAGTAAATTTTTTAAGTTCAAATGTATGAAAGATAAAGAGTACGTCTAAAGAACAAAAAGTTCTCAAATATTTCTGATATGAATTGTTTCAATTTACCTGAGCTCGTGCGAGATCCACCGGGAGGTAGTCCGCGAGTTGCCCTCCTAACAAAAAGTATCAGAACTCCGACCCATCGCTGCCAGCAAGTTAATAGGCTATTGAGGCGGGGAAATACTTATTGTTTTCGGCTTTTAGTCGATGACAACATGGACCCAAGTTTAAGTTTGAGATAGTTGTTTGAGTGTGAGGTGTCGTTCAGTAGCCTACCACCCACACAGGATTGTCGAAGTCCATACAGGTAATGCAAGCCTTCCGCCTCCTAAAATACGTACGACGCATCGACGCTTAATCTTACTTTGACTTGCCCACCCAGTGACAGTGTGGCAAAAAAAATCTACGGATGTGTCCATTTTTTGCTTACATCGGCTATTAAATAGGGATGTCACCCTGACATTGATCTAGAATGAAGAGAAGTGCATCATCATTATTATTCAGCATTTTTTGTTTCTTTCTTGGTCAGTATAATCATTTATATAACTCAACTCCATACTTTTCAATGGAGCCGAGTTGCGATGAGGGTCGGCAGAGTGTACCTCCGACTACATTGAGTCAGTATCAGTCGATACTTGCAGTAATGCCCATTCTTTAATGTGTACCTTGTAACTGTTTGGCCTGTGTAACTGCGTTATTTTCTTTGGGTGCTGCAACCATTAGTAAAAAAAAAAGAAAGCATTTTACGCAACCTCCACCAAGGGAGCCATTGAGAAGGAACAGCTTAGTTTTGGCAGGGGATGCATAGAATGCCATTTTTTTTTAATATAAAAAAACTATGGATTGCAACACCCACTGACAACTCTATAACAATCAGGACAAGCACAAGTACACAGTTAGCGTTAAATAATGTATCTTTATAAAATTATCCATAAGACTGGCAGTGCATGCTCGAAGTGGCAAACTTCAAACTCCATTGGATTTCGCGGCGCAATTTGACAGGCATCACATAAAATGCTATTTTTTTGCAAAAACTATAGATTGCAGCACCCAGGGACAATAACGCAGATAACCATCCGCAAACCCAAGCATCGACTGAAGTGGTGTAAAGCTTGCCTCCAATGGACTCTTGAGCAGTGGAAACGTGTTCTCTGGAGTGATGACTCACTCTTCACCATCTGGCAGTCCTACTGACGAATCTGGGTTTGGCGGATGCCAGGAGAACGCTACCTGCCCCAATGCATAGTGCTAACTGTAAAGTTTGGTGGAGGAGGAATAATGGTCTGGGGCTGTTTTTCATGGTTCAAACACCATTGGGATGAAATGGAACGCTGAGTGCGAGTCCGGCCTAATTGCCCAACATCAGTGTCGAACCTCACTAATGCTCTTGTGGCTGAATGGAAGCAAGTCCCCACAACAATGTTCCAACATCTAGACTCTAGAGGAAAGCCTTCCCAGAAGGGCGGAGACTGAAGTAGCAGCAAATGGGTGTACAAACTCCATATTAATTCCCATCATTTTGGAATGAGATGTTCGACGAGCAGGTGTCCACATACTTTTGGTCATGTAGTGTATATGGAGTTGAGTTTAGGCTACTTATCTAAATCTACTGTAGCCCAGTGCCTATTTTGCATACCGCTGCCAGATTCACCAAGGGAATGCGAAATGTCAAGTCATCATGAATGGCCAGTACTTACACTTAATTACTTGGTTTATAGCCTACAGCTTGTAGTTACATTATAAAATAAGAAATAATATTGAACAAATATGAAACAAACCCTTAATAGTAAAATATGTTAACTATTATTTTAATATTGCAAATTTAATCCATAATCCACATCATCAATGTTATCATCAATAATTTGTGATATCGTGGCCATCTGGTGGTATGACGAAAATCTGTGTTTAGGCGCCATCTTGTGGCAACATGATGCAGATCACAGAGTTTCTAAACCCAGAGGAGCAATATTGCGAGACTTCCGGGAACGCTTGTGAAGCAGACCAGGTCGGAGTTTGGCGTTAGAGAAGTCAATTAGAGAAGTGGAAAAAATCTTCCTTGGTGGTAAACGTTTTCGAAATCTAAAAGGCACAACCGAGATTCGAGACAATGTCTTAAGTAGCTGAGCATGTTATGACTAACCTCCTGAAAGTGACAAACTGACAAGTTCTAATTTTCTTCAAAAACAACGATATATCGAAGGCATGCCTTTGATTTGACGGCCTGCACATGCGCAGAACGTTAGAACCGATTACGTGTTTCTGCACATGAATTTAGCGTGATCTGGGATTTCAATTAGAGAAGCAGTTTCTGCCCATTGTCGTACTGTACCGTCTTTGTGTCGTCCCTGATCAGGGCCCGGTTTCCCGAAAGTATCGTAAGGCCAAGTTCATCGATG
Source organism: Salvelinus fontinalis (assembly GCF_029448725.1). Taxonomy (NCBI): domain Eukaryota; kingdom Metazoa; phylum Chordata; class Actinopteri; order Salmoniformes; family Salmonidae; genus Salvelinus; species Salvelinus fontinalis. The sequence goes on from NW_026600268.1 coordinate 370,160, forward strand.
GTTCTAACGAACCGGATCCAGGTGCCTTTCTCTCAAAGCTAATTGGAGTATTGCTAAACTAGGCTCAGATCCCCCTCTATTCATTTTGATCGAAAAGGCAAAAACGTATCCTATATCAGCACTTTTAAATCAGACGCTGTGTGAATACGAGCCCAGAACTGGGATTTCGACAAACATATGCCACTGTTAAAATAAACATATTTTAATATACAATGTGTTTTGTACAGTGTTTGTTTGCTGAAAAATGTACAAAGCATTTCTTTAAATATTCTATTATATTTCTTTAACTACTAAGAAGCGGGGAAAAAGTCCCTTTCAAAAGAGGCAACCTTTCTTTACAAATGTAGGCATTCAACAGGCATGCCTAAATACAATGCATGCTTCTCATTAGCAGGAAAACAATATCAGAGTCCAATTTTAATACAAAGTCGTTGTAGTCAGTCAAAGCAAACAAGAAAAAAAGGACAAAATTAATAAATAAAAAACTTCAGCTCTTAAATTCTTCTGTACAAGACTCTATTGGAATATAATATCAATGTACAAAACATCACTTACAAAACCTTTGTAGTTTAATTAAACCGCTGTTACAAATACATTTCTTTAAGTAGCCTGTACTAAATAGCACTCTATTCCCAATTTAGTTTTGGCAGGCTCCGGCCCACTGACATTCCTTCTCCATCGAGAGAGCAGCGGAATTCAATTCAGTGCGAGTCATCGGGAAATATTTAGTGCACTACTCTTGATAAGGGCCCATAGGGCTCTGGTCAAACGTAGTGCACGATATTGGGAATAGGGTGCCATTTGGGACTCCGCCCTTTTCTTCTCTTCTTCCCATTTAGTGACATTATCAATGTGACTTAATGCACAACAATGGTCACTTGACCCGTGGTTTGGCCAGATGTGCGTACGAGTGTTAAAACCCAAAAGCAATCGCAGGGGGGAGATTGGAGATATATTTGTGTGTAATGGTTTAAAATGAATTGACACTTCTTTGTCCTTATGGGCGGTCCTTGTGAGTTCCCTACTCTAAACACTTTTCAGTACATTCCCGTCCCACATATTCTTTATGATTGGTTTGCGACGCTATTGAGCCGATAGTATCTAGACTCAGTCTTGGGGCTCTCTAGGCCTACTTCGACCACTGTAGGCTAAGTCTCCAACCCTCAGCCCGAGCACCAACGTGCTTTCTTGCCACCAGAGAGTGGTCTGTATACTGATGGTGGTAATCATGCCAGCAGGCATAGTAATGGCACTTATATTAGGAAAACCCTAAAATTCCCCATTTGTCTACAGACTTTGCCAAAAGTACTACAGATGTAAGATCTTTCATTTGAGCCAGTTTGCTACAGTAGGAAAATAATCCTGCAGCAACAGAAAATGTGAATTATGTGGATTATAATTAATAAGGGACATTTTTTGTGTAGGGTTGATCCATTTTTCATTAGGCAAAATCAAATCTAACATTTTTAAGTGGAAAATTCAAACTTTAGAAGCCTTTTTAAACCTTGAATGCACTACAAGTTTGCATTTACTGCTGTTCAGGAAAATTCTCAGCAAAAGGTACTTTGTCTTACACTTTCTTGTTGTTTGAAGGTATGCAATGTTGTATATTTCTTCCCCTCCCAAAAATATTTGGTTTATCTGCACAGGCTGGTCTTGAAATAGAAAAAAAGTGACTACTAATTTAGTAGACAGAGGTTAGTTGGTAGCCTTTCAAATACATTGTACAGCCCTTTCTCCTCTTGGTGTAGACCAGGGAAACATTGGTCCAAGAGGGAGCTATAGTGCTACTGTGGTGGTATGGGATGGAGCACATAGAAGTAGATTTGAACAGATTAAACAATCTAGAACTCCTATTTCTATGACTTTGCCCATCTGCATTGTTATCGCGGGAACAGTGAGTGAATCAACGTGCTAGATCATAAACTATATACAATTTATCATTAAACAACTTGTCACATATGACTGAAGTTGTGTGAAACCAACATGGCTAGGGAGGGCCTCTGAGATCTTGTGTTTTTCAGAAGACCTGTGTTTCTGTCTTCTATTCAAGGCGGGGGCGCCTTTCCATGGAAGACTGAGGACTGAAGAGGACTGAGCCAGGGATGGTGGAGAGTGTACGACTCAAGTCCCCTTGCCGAAGGCACCGTGTCTGGAGTTATGGTACGATCCAGAGTCCCCTCCTGTCCCTGAACACCCCAAACTAACACCCTCACAACCGCCAGTGACCTCCGTCCTCTCATGCTTCAGACACTGGGCCAGGTCCTTTTGGCAGGGCTCCATGGTAACGGCCACGCCCACGCCACTGCGGCCCGACATCATGCGGGTCACCTCCGACCACGCGTCCGTCTCGGGTTCATAACACTCCACGCTGTCCAGGAACGTGTTCCCGTCATAACCTCCTGTAGAACGGAGAGGAGAAGCACTCTTTAGTACATAGGATGGGATTTATAACACTTTTATAACATATGAGAATTGTATCTCAAATGTAAATAATAATACATGTATTTTATATAGGTCTTTTCATTACACGTTGAATCGCAAAGTTGCTTTAAAAAAACAACAACAATTTAACAAATAAAAAATGTAGGAGGATCTGGTAGTTATTGGGCGATGGTCTTTCATCATGGGCAGTTCAGAAAGGTAGTAGTATGGCCGGAGGAAGCATTGATGGAACAGCCAGGCAGGGAGGTAGAGATATCTGACAGACAGGCCATGGAACTCTTCATCAAGTACCTCGTTGTCTGTCGATGCTCACAGCTCCTCCTCTCTAGATCAGGCTGGATCATCCACTACTGAAATGTAGCACCCACCTGGGTCATGCTTCGGGGACTGTAAAAGCGCAAATAAGACCACCGCACCTCAGCAGTAGTCCTGAATAGCGCCCTACGAGGCGAGCGTCTGCATCACCTCACACCGCAGTCCACTTCCCTCTAGGAACCGGAGCAGGAGGCCAAAAAGCCGATGCTGTTTACCAGGTGTTGCTGCTGCATCATTCAAATGGAGCTAGCTGCCAAATATAATGACTTGCCATAATCAGTCCTGTCCTCCCGTGAGTCACCACCAGATACGTCTCTCAACAAATGATCAAAAATAAATAAAAATTCAACAAAATAAATCAACAAATAAAAACACTTAAAAACAATAAGATATGCTCTCTCTATGTCACTTCGACACTGGACAACTAAACGTGACCTAAACACTGTAGTACTAAATCCTGCACATCATATGGGGGTTGATTCTGTCATAATGTATTAGCTAAAACAACATGGGTATTTGGGGCTCCAGGGCTTTGTTTACGGTGTTCAAAGAAAGAATTCTTGCCCCCGAAGCAAATGACTCATAATTACGCTAAAGCATTGTTGCAGTGGAACCTTTTACAATACCCACCCAGTACATAGATCTTCCCATGGTGCGCGGTGACCCCCAGGGCAGAGCGCCGGTGCCTCATGGAGGCGGCAAAGCTCCAGGTGTCAGTCTCAACATCGTAGCGCTCCACTGTGTTCAGCTGGTTGGTGCCGTCGTAGCCCCCCAACACGTAGATACGGTTCCCCAGCGCACACACACCTGATGGGTCAAAGTGCATTATTAGAAGGACCTTCTTGACACAGGTGGGACTTTAGGCCTACACACAGGTTTCACTCTGAATCTCCACTCTTCACCCAGAAAAGTGCATTTAAAATCAATTTGAAAACATTGGATTTGTGCAAACATGGCTGTAGAGTCTCCACCATATTCCTGTCCATGCCTTTTAAATAAATTAAGGGGCGTGTAAGTACACACGTCGTGAGAAGGGTAGAGAATCAAACCGTAAATTCTGTCCAAAGTCAGTGTGCTCCCTTTGCTCCTCACCTGCCCCAGAGCGCACAGTGTTCATGGCAGCCATGCTCTTCCACTCATCCCTCTCTGGGTTATAACACTCTGAGGAGGAGAGGCGGTGTGTTCCGTCGAACCCGCCCACCGCGTACAGCAGCCGGTTGATGACCGCCACGCCCACCCCGATACGCCGCGTCAACATGGGGGCCACCAGGTGCCACTGGTCCCTGTCTGGGTCATACCTGAGGAGGAGGGGACAGACAGACACTGTCAGTCAAACACACTGACAAAACCTGCGGAGCAGGATAGAGATACACGCCCACAAAATCAACCAACTGGACTATATTTAGTGTGAGGTTGGAAAATCGTGACAAAGTCATTTCTTCCTGGTTTATTTTTAGGCACAAACAACAAATACTTTCCTTGAGATAAAAAAATATGTCCTGTATATAAACGCAGCAAAAAATGAAACGTCCTCTCTCTGTCAACTGCGTTTGTTTTCAGCAAACTTAACATGTGTAAATATTTGCATGAACATAACAAGATTCAACAACTGAGACATAAACTGAACAAGTTCCACAGACATGTGACTAACAGAAATGGAATAATGTGTCCCTGAACAAAGGGGGGGTCAAAATCAAAAGTTACAGTCAGTATCTGGTATGGCCACCAGCTGCATTAAGTACTGCAGTGCATCTCCTCCTCATGGACTGCACCAGATTTGCCAGTTCTTGCTGTGAGATGTTACCCCACTATTCCACCAAGGCACCTGCAAGTTCGTGGACATTTCTGGGGGGAAATGGCCCTAGCCCTCACCCTCCGATCCAACAGGTCCCAGACATGCTCAATGGGATTGAGATCCGGGCTCTTCGTTGGCCATGGTCAACAATGACATTCCTGTCTTGCAGGAAATCACGCACAGAACGAGCAGTATGGCTGGTGGCATTGTCATGCTGGAGGGTCATGTCAGGATGAGCCTGCAGGAAGGGTACCACATGAGGGAGGAGGATGTCTTCCCTGTAACGCACAGCGTTGAGACTGCCTGCAATGACAACAAGCGCAGTCCGATGATGCTGTGACACACCGCCCCAAACCATGATGGACCCTCCACCTCCAAATCGATCACGCTCCAGAGTACAGGCCTTGGTGTAACGCTCATTCCTTCGACGATAACCGCGAATCCGACCATCACGCCTGGTGAGACAAAAAACGTGACTTGTCAGTAAAGAGCACTTTTTGCCAGTCCTGTCTGGTCCAGCGACAGTGGGTTTGTGCCCATAGGCAACGTTGTTGCCGGTGGTGTCTGGTGAGGACCTGCCTTACAACAGGCCTACAAGCCCTCAGTCCAGCCTCTCTCAGCCTATTGCAGACAGTCTGAGCACTGATGGAGGGATTGTGCGTTCCTGGTGTAACTTGTGCGTTCCTGGTGTAACTCGGGCAGTTGCTGTTGCCATCCTGTACCTGTCCTGCATGTGTGATGTTCGGATGTACCGATCCTGTGCAGGTGTTGTTACACATGGTCTGCCACTGCGAGGATGATCAGCTGTCCGTCCTGTCTCCCTGTAGCGCTGTCTTAGGCGTTTCACAGTATGGACATTGCAATTTATTGCCCTGGCCACATCTGCAGTCCTCGTGCCTCTTTGCAGCATGCCTAAGGCACATTCACGCAGATGAGCAGGAACCCTGGGCATCTTTCTTTTGGTGTTTTTCAGAGTCAGTAGAAAGGCCTCTTTAGTGTCCTACATTTTCATAACTGTGACCTTAATTGCCTACCGTCTGTAAGCTGTTAGTCCTAACGACCGTTCCACATGTGCATGTTCATTAATTGTTTATGGTTCATTGAACAAGCATGGGAAACAGTGTTTAAACCCTTTACAATGAAGATCTGTGAAGTTATTTGGATTTTTACAAATATCTTTGAAAGACAGGGTCCTGAAAAAGGGACGTTTCTTTTTTTGCTGAGTTTACTTCCTTGTATAACATCACTTTTCTCCGGACAGAAAATACCAAGTCCTATGGCGCAAAGGGCACTGTTCCAATCCTACATACCTAACCAATCATAACCCCAACCTAAGGACATAAAAACGCAACTCCCGCTCCCTTCATCAAACCTCCCAATCAGATCTCAGTTCTACGAACCTCTCCACGCTGTTATGATGAATACATCCATGCGACCCTCCGACAGCGTAGATCATCCCGTCAATCACCCCCACTCCTATCCTGTTCCTGGGTACACTCATGGGAGCACAAGGCAACCAGCAGTTGTTCATGGGATTATAACAATCCAACGTGTTTGAGTCCATATTCCCGTCAGGAGCGTTGTTCCTTCCTCCGACAGCGTAGAACAGCCCAGAGATGACCACGGCAGCCAGGCCACTCCGGGGGACCTGAAGGTCAGCTAGCCTCAGCCAGGCCCCAGTACAGGGGTTGTAGGCTTCCAGATAAGACAGGGACTGACGGAAGTATCCCCCTGCCGTGTAGATGAGCTGGGGCACTTTGGGCGTGCGGCACGAGATCACCTAGGAGGACCACATAAATGTATCAATCAATTGATCCATCAGGAGATTACCTTGGAGAAAAATACGTTGGAAATATTTTTGATATTTTTTTATCCCCTTTTTTTCCTCCCAATATTAATACCGATTTTGTCTCATCGCTGCAACTCCCCAACGGGCTCTGGAGAGGCGAAGGTCGATGACCCACCAAACCACGCTCCTTAACACCAGCCCGCTTACAACACCCACCCGGAAATCAGCTTCACCAATGTGTCGGAGGAAACACTGTTCAACTTACGACCGAAGTCAGCCTGCAGGCGCCCGGCCCGCCACAAGGAGAGAGCAATGAGCCAAGTAAAGCCCCCCCCCGGCCAAACCCTCCCCTAACCTGGACGACACTGGGCCAATTGTGCGGCGTCCTATGGGACTCCCGGTCACGGCCAGTTGTGACACAGCCTGGGATTGAACCCGGGTCTGTAGTGACGCCTCAAGCACTGCATCGCAGTGCCTTAGACCGCTGCGCCACTCGGGAGGCCGGCTTTGTAGTTTTTAAAAAACTTTATTTAATCAAGGTTCTTGGCATCAGTATTGGACGTTAAGTGCTAGATACAGCAGCAAGGTCATTGATGCACATCAGAAACAATGGAGGGTGGAACTTTTGAACTTTAACTGTAAACATTTTATTTTACACAAAATACCAACCAACCATCTCACCTTGGTGGGCTTGTGGAGGGTGAGGTCCTGGAAGATCTGAGCCAGGTAGTCTTTACACTGGTCGTCCCACTCCAGAGACTGCAGCTGGGCTTGGAGGAAGTGTGGGGTGAGGGAGTGGCACCGCACGGCCTGGAGCAGGGCTTGGACGTAGGGCCGCCGGTTCTCCCGGTCGTACCGGACCCACGCCACACAAGCCTGAAAGACCACCGACTCACAGCGCACGTTGAGTTCGTCGCGGCTGATGAGAGTGACCAGCTGGCATTGGGAGAGGTTGAAGAACTCCTCCTGGGTCGCCACCTACAGGTGAGGAGGAGGAAAAGAGACTGTTCTAAGAAAAGCATCACTTGGTTGCCAGTCTAAAATGAAGTCATGGAGAATAACCAGGAATTATTGGATATGGTGCCTGGGCAATTGTTAGGCTTCTAGAATTAAAAAGGGGAGTAACGAAGCATTTTGAAAACCTTTTTATTCAATGGAGTACACTGAATCACACAGTACACCTTTGGTATTCATCTTATTATGACTCATGATCATTATTTTGGTTGTGGGAGTGTGTGTGTGTGTGTGTGTGTGTGTGTGTGTGTGTGTGTGTGTGTGTGAGAGAGAGAGTGTGAGAGAGAGAGAGAGAGATAGTGATCTTTGTAGAATATATATGAGACATCTCTCCCTGTTAACCAGCCAGCCAACCAACCAGCTCTTCCATGGTAACAGTTTCAGTCTGACTCCCTGTGAAGTCATGCAGACTGACTGCCTGTACAGTGAACATACAGGTAAACCCCCATGAGCCCGCCCACACAACGCTCTGATTCCACACGACTCACCCAACACACACTCACCTAACCCACTACCACACAATAGTACGATTATTCATGTTGAGTGTTCACCAAGGGCCAAAGCAGAACAGAAACGAAGATGGTGTACAGTAACAGCGGAGACTATTTGCTCAGTGATGACACACTGTGGTGCAGGTGGTGGTGCTCCACCCTAGCAAAGCCTTGACGTTTCCCTTAACTAAACACAGCGAGTCACTTGAGGAAACGGTCTCTGGCTTTTCAAAGACACCAATTACAGGAAGGGACTACAGATCTGAGAAAAGCCATTCATCTGTATAGCAGCTGAAGGGCCTGACGGTGACGGTGAAACTAACGAGAAGGTTGACTGAATGACTCATCCATATCAAATGAAGATAAGGAGAGCACAGTATCTGCTTGAATTATTTCAACTGATCGGAGTCAGGCGACGTGGTTATTTCCTGTGAAAACCCATAGGACATATCGAAAGGTCAAGGAGCAAAGTGTCATGGTGAAACACTTCGTACCATCAACAGTGAGCATGCTCTGGATACTGGACTTGTCCAACTCGCCGGGAGAAAAGAGACTATCATTCTCTCCGAAGTGTGTACTTGTTCACTCCCCTCATGAGTTTAAAAGGATTCTACCTCTATGGTTTGGAGAATCGCAAAACCCAAAGAACGAGGTTAGGGAAAGCTGATCCTGAATCAGTTATGAGGGGGGAAAGCTAACTGGATGTGTGTGTTTTAAAAGGATACTTCGGGATGTTGGCGATGAAGCTTGTTATCTACATCCCCAGAGTCAGATGAACTCGTGGATACCATTGTATGTCTCTGTGTCCAGTATGAAGGATATTAGAGGTCATAACATGCTTGTTAGCATTGGCTTGCGAAACTACCTCCAACTTCCTTCATACTAGATGCAGAGACATAGAAATAGTATCCATGAGGTCATCCGACCCTGGGGAAGTAGATATTTGCTCAAACCCAGAAGACAGTATCTACACCACATACCTGGCTGAAGTTCATGTAGATATATTCCCGAGCTTTCTGATGGAGCTCCGTGCAGCTGATCTGCTCGGCGAAGCTGGCTATGCCGATGGCGTTGCTAGGGTCCAGCTGCGTAACCAGGAAGTCGCAGCAGGCCTTGACCACGCTGTCGATCTGGTACATGACGGCGCCGTTCATGACGTGGATCACACACTTCTCCCCCACAGAGATGCTGGCCGTGTAGGCAAACTCTATCAACCTGCCCATCACCTGAGAGAGAGAAGGAGGGGTGTGGAGAGAGAGGAGGGATTTGCAGAGAGAGAAAGGAAGAGAAAAGATTGGAGATGGAGAGAAGAGATGGGACAGATGGAAAAGAGAGTGGAGGGCAGGTGAGAGAGGATGAGACGAGAGTAGTTAGAACAGTTAGAAGAGACAGGAAGACAGAAAGGGGTTGATTCATTTACATCATTATTGTTGCATGAGGGTCCAGACTGACACAATCTGCCTCAGTACTGAGGAACTACACAATCAAATAAAACCCATCGAATCAAATTGTATTTGTCACAGGCGCTGAATACAACAGGTGTAGACTTGACTGTGAAATGCTTAGTTTACGAGCCCTTTCCCAACAATGCAGAGTTAAAAAGTAAGACAATCGCAAACAAAAACAGTAACACAATACATACTATCAAAGCCGTGGCAGTGTGGCACAGTTCTGAGTTAGCCTATGACAGAGCAGTCAGAGAGCCGCTGGTTTATCAGTTCCCTCATTAGTCAACATGTCTAATCCGGCACTCTCTGTAAGCTTGGTGTGTCTGCGTGCCTAAAGGCAGCGGCATGATTACGATCTCTCGGGGCTAACTCAGTACGCACCAGGTGGAATAAAGAAGCCAGCGATAAAAGCAGGTGTGTGCGTGCGAGCGCGTATTTTTACCACTGAAATACAACTGTCTTTCTTATGGAGTCAATCTTTGGTCCCTCGTAGGAAAACGTGGAGTGACTGCCTTCCTATCCTGAATGCAACGTGGATAATTACAACTGGGATTTCTAAAAGTCTAGCTCTACTGACACGTCTGGATGAAAGGCGGTCTTCCCACCCTCCTACTTACGCAGGTCTCCCTCATCTATCCAGTGTTCACTACTATTACTCACCGATTCTCACATGAAAATACAGTTGGTTTCAATAGAATTGGTTAACACTATACGTTAGGCCAACAGTTAGAAAGGTTTATTACATGCCTGTGGCAAGTCTTATAAAATGTGTTGTAACACTCACCCGGGGGTGTATCCCCTCGATGGGCACCACCTCCATCCCACACTCCTTCAGGCCGTTGGTGAACATGGCTCTGAAGACCGGAGAGGACGATGCCAGCACCACCTGTAGACGTGAACTGTCAGCTTGATATCTCAAACATAGAAAAGTAGGGCTCCTACCGTGTACTAACAATTCAATGAAGCAATATATCTGTTAATCAACTTTTCCAATGTGTTATGAGATTCCCCGAGATCACCATGCACTCCTCATTCACAAGACGGTTTTAAAGGTCCCCTGAAATCACTAGCATAACCATTTTATTTATATATATTTTGTTTGTTTTTTAAGGTCAAGTGCTGTCAAAAACATAATTTTCCTGTGTTTTATATACATTTCCACACTGAAGTTGGAATAAAATTGTGAAAATGATGATAATGCCCTTTTAGTGTAAGAGCTGTTTGATGGAGTTTTGGCCTGCCTGGTGACATCACGTTAACAGACCAATAAGAAAGAGAGTTACAAACCTTTCTGCAAATAACAGCTAATTTTCAGTTTTCCCCTCCCCATTCAGATTACTCCCAGACAGTCCTATCAAAATTCTTGCTTGAGAAATTGCTCTTTGCTAGGAAGCTATTATTGTTTATTTTTTACAATTTTAATTGAAAACAATCACAGTAAGGTCCTTAATTGTTACCCAGAAACGATTTGAGATAAAAACAGCTGCATTGGAGCTTTAAAGATCGGAGTGCCAAACATAATTTTTTCCCCTGCATTTTTGGTGGGTGTTTCACAGAGAGAAACGTGTTAGAAACAAATCTGGGGATAGACAAAGCATGAGGACTAGAAGAGAAGGGCACAGACCCCCCTGTCGCCAAGGGGGCACGAGTAGTCCGAAGTCAGGAGCATTACCGCTACACCAGACTCCATCCATAGCATAACCGTTATTGACACAATGCTACACACCTTGTGTGCCACGAAGTCCACGGCCTCCAGGTCGTTGTAGCACACGCGAAGCGTCACGTCGCACAGCTGGCCGTCCAGCCGCAGCTCGTTCATGATGGCGAAGGCGGCCGCCGTGTGGCTCTCCAGAGTGTAGCTGAAGACGCGGTGGCCGTTGCGCGTCGACGGCGTCACCACCGCCTTGCACTCCGTCGGGCACTCATTAGACATCCTGACTGACCAAGGATCCTTCCTGGTGCTTCTGTTGAAGCTGTGACAACAACTAAGAACAGTGTTGGGAGTGACTACTGCCAGACATCCTTGCTCACTGAGGGGCAAGGAGACAAGGGAAATGTTGAAAACTGGAGGAGCTAGGGAGGGATTGTAGAAGGCTAGGACCCTTTTCCTAGGGTCTTTGTTGTTTTTCTGGTTGAATGTATGTCTGTGACTATAGAGTTCAGAGAGTACCAAATCGGCTTTCTTAGAAAAGGTTCAAAAGACGGTTTCTTAGCCCTTACTCCTCAATTCCAGCCATTGTGTCTATAAGAGTTTTTCGTACAGTCTTACTTATTCCACAAGCCCAGCCATAGTGCACATTCAGGTGCTATTGTAAAACTAAAAAAAATACTTCTACATGAACTGCCAGTCATGGTTATGTATGTTATAACCAGGCCAATCGCAATCCACCACGATTTATGGCATCATTCAAACCAGTGTTCTAGATTCTCTCCCACCTGCCCTTGAGTAAACTTCTCTTCTCTTGTCTTTTAATTAAAGGAACAGCAAGATGTATGGTCTTTACGGCAGGAAGTATGCAGCAAGTCTGAAAAGACGCAGTCGGGAAATTACTGTTATTCACGTCCGCTTGTTGATATGTTTTTCTCCTAAAGGGGAACTTTCTGAACAAAGGAGAGAGTCAGCAACAGTCAGAAAAACAGACAGATGTGTCTAGTACTCTGACATCTTCTCTCAAGTCCAACTACTCCGTTCAGAAGTTGTCTTTTTTTTAAGTGAAGTTATTTCAAGCATCCACAGGAAATCAATTTCCAACCGAAAAATGTTTTGCCTGTGAAGATAAGCGATCGCAGGTCAAAACTTGCTTATTCATTTTTCGCTCTGAGGCCCAAAAAACAGACACTGATATACTACTGCATCTTAAATGGTGGTCATAATTATAATCAGGACTTAGCTCATGGAGCTAGCTCCACTTCTGCCCGGAGTTGGGTAGAAGAGGGACAAGGATAGGGTAGTAGAGGGGTGTAAACTCCTAAACTCTGTAGAGAGAAAAAAAGAGCAGGTGCCAAAAATGTCGTCAGCGTAAGCTAGCAGCCCTGAGGATTCAGGAATGAGGGGGGGCTCAGTTTAGTTGATCAGTTGCTCCACTCTAGAAGCTTTCCCAGAAGTCGCCCCGCTCTGGAATCTCAAATTGCACTGTTGTATTTACTGGGAAGGTCTGGGCGCCGTTGGCAACTAGAAGAGAAGAGAGAAAAGACAGGACAGTTGGGTGTTAGGGTGGATAGGGTTTATCTAATAGTGATGGGGGAAAGAAATCAATACATTTACATATCGGGATATACTTTATCATACTGACAATATTTAAATATTATTTTTGCGCTAGTTGGCTGTACCTGCACCAAAATGTCCGTATTTTCCCTTCATAGCTTGCTCACCATCTTCCTTTAATTTGTTTTTAGCACTTATTTCCATGTCTGATCAAAACAGATAGCAGTCTGGAGCTAGAACTTTCATTTTCGAGAGTGATTTAGCATGTTATATGACAAGCGAATGACTCAGCTAAATAACATCTCGAAGCCATCCAACCTCAATCACTCCAGTCAGAACAAAGGACTGTCCTAGAACAGAAAGAGATATACAACGTAGATAGATATACCTTTAAGGTAATCAAAGAGTTTACAGTCACACCCATAAATCCTCTTGGGAGGGGTCACAGTTTCTCTTAGTCACTGTGACTAGAGCCAACGTGCTTTTAGACAACATCACAGCTCTAGGAGAACTTGGGTGTCTCCACAGATTCCACACAAGGGAATGCAGAGTCCCCCCCTCCCATCAGGCCTGGGTTCAAATACCATTAGAAATCATTTCAAATACTGCATCTGTGCTTGATTGAGCGTACCTGCTGCAATGGAACCAATAGAGACGTCTCAAAAGTGCAAACCCCACCCATCTGGCTCTTCAGGCAGACTAGCGCAAATGCTCAACGTATTTGAAAGATTTGTAAAAGAGTCTGAACCCAGGTCTGGCGGGGAGTGGGTAAGATAGCCCAACCACTAGTCGAGAGTCTGATCCCAGGTCTGGCGGGGAGTGGGTAAGATAGCCCAACCACTAGTCGAGAGTCTGATCCCAGGTCTGGCGGGGAGTGGGTAAGATAGCCCAACCACTAGTCGAGAGTCTGATCCCAGGTCTGGCGGGGAGTGGGTAAGATAGCCCAACCACTAGTCGAGAGTCTGATCCCAGGTCTGGCGGGGAGTGGGTAAGATAGCCCAACCACTAGTCGAGAGTCTGATCCCAGGTCTGGCGGGGAGTGGGTAAGATAGCCCAACCACTAGTCGAGAGTCTGATCCCAGGTCTGGCGGGGAGTGGGTAAGATAGCCCAACCACTAGTCGAGAGTCTGATCCCAGGTCTGGCGGGGAGTGGGTAAGATAGCCCAACCACTAGTCGAGAGTCTGATCCCAGGTCTGGCGGGGAGTGGGTAAGATAGCCCAACCACTAGTCGAGAGTCTGATCCCAGGTCTGGCGGGGAGTGGGTAAGATAGCCCAACCACTAGTCGAGAGTCTGATCCCAGGTCTGGCGGGGAGTGGGTAAGATAGCCCAACCACTAGTCGAGAGTCTGATCCCAGGTCTGGCGGGGAGTGGGTAAGATAGCCCAACCACTAGTCGAGAGTCTGATCCCAGGTCTGGCGGGGAGTGGGTAAGATAGCCCAACCACTAGTCGAGAGTCTGATCCCAGTGATGTACTGAGGAAGACAGAGTGAGTGACTTAAATTAGGACAGAATTGAATTAGTCATCGTGACTGAGTGTTTTTTTCTCCCTGGACTGTCCTGTGACCAATCTGGCTACAGCAGTGGAGAGTAGGAAAATAGCCTCTCTCACACACACACTCGAATAAGTAAGCTACAGGCTATACAGGTGTTAAGCCTGTTCATTCACAACTAGGCCAATACAAAAGTCACTATAAAGAGTCATAGTTACTCAGCAACAATTGTTATCGTGTTATTGCAGCTGCTCTGGCCTGAGTGGGTAACATAACTGCAATGTTACGTTTTGTACATAATGATTACCTGTACAAGTAGATAAGAGAACTGACTGGCTGAACTGAAGGGCTGGAGGACAAGTTATATGGCCTACCTGTTCTACATGCCTCCCAAATGGCACCCTATTCCCTATATAATGCACTACTTTTGACCAGGGCTTATAGGACTCTAGTAGTAGTGCACTATGTAAACTCTTAGAAAAGAAGGTGCCATCTAGAACCTAAAAGGGTTCTTCGACTGTCCGCATAAGAGAACACTTTGAAGAACCCTTGTTGGTTCCATGTATAACCATGTTGGGTTCCATGTATTGCTCTCTGTGGAAAGAGAGCTACATGAAACCCAAAACGGTTATACTTGGAACCAAAAGTGTTCTACCTGGAACCAAAAACAGGTTATCTTATGGGGACAGCCGAATAACCCTTTTGGAACTCTTTTTTTTCTAAAAGTGTAGGGAATAGGGTGCCATTTGGGCACAGCCTTAGTTGTATGGTCTGCCTACCTACAGTTCTATCTAGGTAATTATATTACCCTCCTTCTCTCTATATTACATGAAATCCTGTACAACTCTCTGAAGTGAAACCAAGATTAGACTAATATTATGTGGTTGGACCATTCTCTGTAAAGAAGACAATGCTTACATTGGACACTGATATATTATTACAGTGTGTAGGCCTAACTAAAGTCAAGTTGGGCCATTCCTACAATGCAGTGCCTTTTGGACCTCGTAACTTTGGAAAAAAGTTCAGAAAAAGGACTTTTGACTTTCAGATAAACATATTGGTCAAGCTCAGGCACTTAATTATTATCATTTTTTAACCGGTTAGGCGCATAATCCTAACAGGGTGGAACCTAACCGGGTGGAAATGTTGAGCCTAAATTAGCCATCGCACTGTGAGTGAGCAAGATTGAGCTTAAATGACTTCTACTTCTCTATCAAATATATTTTAAGCTTTTGAAATGTGGTAAATTCTCTCTATAATTTAGCCTAACAGGGTGGACATTTATGAGTTGGACATACAGACTAACATGAAACATGGACAAATAGATCCAACTGGGTGTTTATATTTATTTAGCTTTGCACTGTTGTTTTCTCACCAAATAAATTAAGGGGTTGTTTTCTTAAATGGAGAATTACAACAAACTATATCAGGGATACACAGACAATCTTTAATAAAATAATCATGAAAAAAACATTGTTGAGAGAAAATTTAACTAAGACTATAAAATAATTTAAAAAAAATATTAATTATTTTATGGCTTATATTTATTGTGGAAGTTGACGAATAACACCCAGAGACATGACAAAACACCTACATCCACTAAGAAAACAGTTCCAAATGCATTACAATTCAGTTTTAATATGCATATTTTTGTGTTTAAGGTAAAAGGACACCTGACCTTATGTTTAAATCCTTTTTGGATTCCACATTTTACACTAAAGAAGAAGTGATATTTCCTGGGGTAAGAAAAGGCACTGCATTGTAGGAATGTATAGTTACCCATTATAGCTTAACGAGGAGATGTAGGAGTTGTAGCTTAACTCGGAAATATAGCTTAACGAGGAGATGTGAGAGTTGTAGCTTAACGAGGAGATGTAGGAGTTGGAGCTTAACGAGGAGATGTAGGAGTTGTAGCTTAACGAGGAGATGTAGGAGTTGTAGCTTAACGAGGAGATGTAGGAGTTGTAGCTTAACGAGGAGATGTAGGAGTTGTAGCTTAACGAGGAGATGTAGGAGTTGTAGCTTAACGAGGAGATGTAGGAGTTGTAGCTTAACGAGGAGATGTAGGAGTTGTAGCTTAACGAGGAGATGTAGGAGTTATACCTAGATGCAGGCTACACAGCAGCAGTAGTAGGCCTAGTGGTAAGTAGACCTATATTGTGTCTTTGTTGTGTGAAATCTCATGGAAGGCCTATCCCTCACAGTTCCTTGGGAAGGAAATGTCACAGTTTAATAGTAGCCTGTTGCTCACTGACTCTTGACAACTCACATAGTGTACTCATCATGGAAGAACTCACCCCCTCAACTAGCGGAGTTTACTCAACGATGATATATACACTGAGTGCACAACACATTAAGAACACCTTAATATTGATTTGCCCGTTTGCCCTCAGAACAGCCATAATTTGTCGAAGCAAGGTGTCAAAAGTGTTCCACAGGATGCTGGCCCATGTTGACAAAACTGTGAGAAGCATTGGAGTCAAGTTGGCTGGATGTCCTTTGGGTGGTGGACCATTCTTAATACACACGGGAAACTGTTGAGCGTGAAAAACCCAACAGCATTGCAGTTCTTGACACAAACCTACTACCATACCCCGTTCAAAGGCACTTAAATCTTTTGGTCTTGCCCATTCACCCTCTGAATGTCACACATACACAATCCATGTCTCAATTGTCTCAAAGCTTAAAAATGCTTCTGGTCTTTAACCTTCATCTACACTGACTGAAGTGGATTTAACAAGCAACATCAATATGGGATCATAGTTTTCACCTGGTCCATCTGTCGTGGAAAGAGCAGGTGCTCTTAATGTTTTGTACACTCAGTGTACATCTCGATGGAGTTGAGACGAGTGTAGGTGGACTGTAGGCTACCTCCAACTACATCGAGCCACCATCAGTCGATACTTGTAAAAATGTCAATTCTTTAATTCTTTCCTTGAACCTATGTTTGTTCTGTGTAGCTGCAAGCTTTTCTTTGTTTACTAAAATCTGTATTTTTTGATAAAAGTAGCATTTTACATGAACCCTGTCAAGGGAGCTATTTGTTAACTGAGAAGGAGCAGCCCATCATGGCAGGACAGACTTTCAGTTTTGGAAGCGGGCGTAGAGAATGCAATTTTATCAAAATATGCATTCTAAATTCAACTGACAACTCTATTACAATCAGGACAAGCACAGGTACACAGTTAGCGTTAAAGAATGGATATTTATAAAAGTATCGTGTGGTGGTGCATGCTTGAAGTCGTAACTTCCTACTCCATTGAAAAACTGGATTACAATTTGACAGACGTCACATAAAATTAAAGTTTTTAAATAAAAAACAACAGATTTCAGCACCCAAAGAAAAGCCTGTAGTTACAAAGGACAAACATATGCCGCGTTCACGTGCTAGTCGGAACTAGGAAACTCCACAATTTCTGACTTGCTAACTGGTTGTAGTTCTACACGTGCCGCGCTCAAGCAGTTAACAAGTCGAAAATGTCAGTTTCTTTGATCCGACTAGCACAAGAATGCAGCAATAGGTACAAGTTTACCCTGTAAGCCAGGGGTGTCAAAGTCAAATGGACGGAGGGCCAAATAAAAAATTTAGCTACAAGCCGAGGGCCGGACTGTTCGAATGTTCATTGAAAAAATTTTAAATGACGCATATAGTCTAGTGAACCTAATTGAACCTACTGAAAACCTAACAAATATATTCCAATATGATCAGATAAATAAAGCAATATTTTCTTATGGCTCTGTCAGTAATCTTTAATTTTCAACAGACACAAAAGACAAATTTCCTTTATATAAAAATCCCCATAACATGAACATTAAATGAAAGAAACCGGTATTCAAGGCACCATCAGTAGCCTATATTTTCTATTTTAGCAAAAGTGGGCTAAATTTACTTCAAAGAAAAAAACAATAATAGCAATTTTCTATCATCCACTCAACTGAAATATTTTTAAAATATAATTGGATTGAAATACAATAAAATAAAGTGCAAAAATCTATTAATCAAAAACAACACTTTGTTTAAGGAGAAGTAACATGCAGTGAAAACAAATATTAAACTTTAACTTTTAAACTTGAACTGAGTAAAAACTCTAAATATGTGATTGCACAGTAATGTTCACTTGTTTGAGGTTGAGGGTGATACTTGGTGGTGTCCCATCTTTTCCACAAGTTCATCAATGTTCGGGGTAAGGCTCTGAGCTGAGGAAATCCTCAGAATTGAGTGGAGGTGTTCAGCAGTAAGTCGACTTCTGTGTGATGTTTTGTTCAGGTTCATCAAAGAAAACAGTTGTTCACACAGGTATGTGCTGCCAAACATAGACAACGTTTGAGCAGCCTGGATGCGCAGCTGGGGCATTGTGTCGGGGAGGAAACGGGCGAACTCCGCAGCACCCACTGCCGCATATTTTGCCCTCAGTGCATCATTGCATTGGAGGTCAATCAACTCCATTTGGAGGTTTGGTGGTGAGCTTTCCACGTCAACAGCAAATGGGTTACCGAGCAGTTCCAACCTGCTTTTTTGTGCTTCAAAGTCAGCAAATCGGCGTCGAAAGTCAGCGGCAAGCATACCTATTTTATCAGCCAACTGTGCGCTCGGGAACGCACTGGTAGAGAGCTTCTCTTTCATGGTCTGGCAGCTGGGAAAGTGGCTCAAATTTTCTTTCCGCATCTGCGTCTCCCACAGAGTCAGTTTGGTTTTAAATGCCTTCACTGTACTGTACATATCAGAGATGACATGATCCCGACCCTGCAGCTGCAAGTTCATTGCATTCAGATGACTCGTAATGTCACACAGAAAAGCCATTTCACACAGAAACATTTCGTCTCGGAGTTGTGTTGTGTCTTTCCCTTTGCTGTCCAAGAACAGACAAATCTCCTCACGAAGCTCGAAACATCTTTGAAGCACCTTTCCCTGGCTTAGCCATCGCACCTCTGTGTGATAAGGCAAATCACCATGCTCCGTTTCTAACTCCGTCAGAAATGCCTTGAACTGGCGGTGATTCAAACCTTTGGCTCTGATAAAGTTAACTGTGCGCGTGATGATGCTCATTACATGCTCCATTTTCAAGGCTTTACCGCACAACGCTTCCTGGTGTATGATACAATGATAAGCTGTCAGCTCACCTGTCGCGTTTTCCTCTTGCATCTTTTCCCGTATCTTCGCCACCAGTCCGCTCCTGTGTCCACACATCGCAGGTGCTCCGTCGGTTGTCAAACCCACGAGTTTTTCCCAAGGCAGCTCCATCTCATTTACACAGCAGCCTACTGCTCGGTGCGTCACCGTTGCATTGTGGGAAATGTAGTATTGGTGCGTGTAAAAGATCTGCGGGCTGCCGGCTTGCTGCGGTCTGCGGGCCGGTTCTAATAATAAATCAAGATCATCCCAGGGGCCGTAAAAAACCTTCTCGCGGGCCGGATGTGGCCCGCGGGCCTTGACTCTGACATATATGCTGTAAGCAGTCTATGGACAAGTTATGACAGCAATTCATGCTTCGGTTTAGTTTCCCTGGCACTGGTTCCACATGCTAACGTTTCAGTATTTGTGGCACAAATCCCATTCACATCTTGGGAAAATATCTCAAATTGATTGTGAAGCTCAACAAAGTCACTTATAAATGATTTGAACATTATGCGCAGAAAAAGCTAATATCGGTCCCATGACTTGTGGTGGTACCATAGAAATAGAATGAATAGAACGGGCGTCCCCATTCAAGTCATAATGGGTGGACTGGCAGCAGTGGCTGTCGGTGCTATTTAATATGAGGGAGGACGATTTCTTTTTAATGAGCATAGCCTTATTTCTATTACAGCATATTGGATGACTGCCATTCCCATTCCATTCACCCAGCTCAATGTAACATTGATAGGTTTCGGTTACTACACGATACTCAAATTTCCCCTATACCCATCATGAGGTTGCTACAACCTAGCCTATGAATGAAAGTTTACAACGTAGGTGCACAAGTTGAGAGAAAATTTGGAGTAATCAAGGTTACAGACATTGACACATTGAATACCGAATATAGGGTGTAATCATTAGTCCAGCAGTTGCAAATGAGAGTTTCTATTGGAGAAATTCATGTGTTAAACCCATTTAGTTTGTTTCTGTTTAAGAAACGTTTATCAACAGAATCGGCGGAATGAATACTCCCCTGACCACATGCAAACACAGTTCACTTTCATAGCAGCCACATACAGTAAGTCTATGGAAGGGGGTGAGAACCATGAGTCTCCTAGGTTTTGTATTGAAGTCAATGTACCTAGAGGAGGACGGAAACTAGCTGTCCTCCGGTTACACCATGGCGCTACTCTACAGAGTGCTGTTGAGGATACTGCAGACCTTCATTGCAAAACAATGTGTTTTAATCCATTTACGTGAATATATTTAGTATAGTGTTATCTAAAATGGTTACCTTTAATGTTTCGCTATTATTATGAAATTCACTCCTCTGAGGAGCCTCCACTAACTGTCACATTTTGAGTGTACCCATGCTTAGGTTTAAGATAGGAAGGTTAAGACAGACAATGGAGTCGCAATAATGCAGAGGGTCTACCGCTCTGAATCAACCATGGGACCAGCTCAAGCATAGTAGCTACGCTGCTTAGGCAGAACGCATGCGGTCTGAAACAGATCATAAGGTTGGTGAAAAATTGTAATTGAAGCTAATGCAAGACTAAAAACATCTATCCAGCTAGTTAACATAATCTTCAACCTACACGTTAAGACAAAGGGGTTCTAATATCCCATAACTCTTTGCAATTCATGGGACCAGCTTTGTAAATTAGAAACTGCCCTCGTAGTCAATTTGTCTATAGGCTACACTCTTCTGGGCAGACCACGCTGGAACCCTGTATGGAAGATATCCCTGTTACAGGGATTTACACTAGAGCTATCCCTCAACAGGCCTACAATCCCCGGCCTAAAGTGGACACTTTCTCTGCGCCAAATACGATAACGTTACTTAGCAGAGAACGACAATATGTTTCAATTTGATGTGCGACATGAGAGATACGCACTTGCAACAAAGTAGACTACAAAATTGCTGGATTGTCTGGGAAAATCTGTATTGTTGCTTAATCGGAGTTACACTAGTAACTCGAGCCCATAACTTTCTCGCGCTTCTTAAATAATTAATTGAGAAAGACATTGCACATTTTGACACTAGACGAAAGACAAACTGATCGTCTACCGGTAGCCTAACCGTTCCTAAACTATCTGAAACAATGCCCACCTGTATTAAAAACGAAGGCTTATTTCAAACAAGATTGATAGAGACTGGCAGTGCGCCTTCGCCAGTGACTCATCTTATCGTGGACTGTAACTAGCGCTGACTGTGATGAGGGAGCAAATTACGGAACTGCGTGTACCAAAACATGACCCAGAAGTCAAGAGTCCTTATGTAAACGGACATAAAGAAAGTGCTTACCGCGCAACTATATAGCACAATATGATTTTGCTACAGATTTCAGACAAAGGGATGGCGATTTCCCAACAAATAGGCTACAGTGATACATTTAGCTTGCTTGGTGAGTCACACATGTAACAGTTATAGCTAAACACATTGAAGTGTTGGCATGCACTAACGTTAATACTTCACTACTCGTTCACAACAGATATGACCATTAGGCAACCAATCGATGTACTATTAGGCTATAACAACAAAACACCACGGCTATTAAAAGCAAACGCTGTGAAAAACAGTGTCAGACAATCAAAATTAGCTTCGCTGTCAGTAACTGCCTGGCATTATTGGTGTCGACTCGATTCGTGGAAAAAAGGTTGCCGATTGGAATCGGAAACATCATTCATGAACATTAACATTCTCGCGACAAAATCACTAATATTATATATCTTCAAAATCAATCGTGATCGGCTTTCTTAATAGTAAAATAGACTCACATAGCTGAATAGTTCCATCGCTGTCTGTGCGCCACATAGGAACGGGGGAAAGCTGTAACTCACCATGACTAAGCATTGTACAAAACTGATTCTCGCTGCCAAAATAAGAGTGGGCCTCAATACGAGTCTGCTGGCCTCCATAGACAAGTATGAGCGGAGGGAGGGGACTTTTACGGAAGAGGAGTTCTTAGAATAAAGGATGCGGGACTAGTTCTGCAACGTTCTAAACGCGTTTCTGACAATCAAATATTGACAAAATTAGCCCAATTTTCTCAAAATATATATTAGAAAGCCGTATTCGAAGAGATTGTACAATCTGTTAAATAAATGTGTGTGCACTTTACAGAAATAAGGAAGACAG
Source organism: Salvelinus fontinalis (assembly GCF_029448725.1). Taxonomy (NCBI): domain Eukaryota; kingdom Metazoa; phylum Chordata; class Actinopteri; order Salmoniformes; family Salmonidae; genus Salvelinus; species Salvelinus fontinalis. Next base: position 392,412 of record NW_026600268.1, read on the forward strand.
CTTTGAATGAAGTGCTGGCTATGCACTTTTCAATAAAACTGAGTTACAAGTTCACACAGAAACAAAGCACAGGGAAAACTGAATGAATCATAACAATAAACTACAGTAGATTGAATGAATGAAGCTAGCTTTTACACTGACAATGCATATTTTTCTTTGAATGAATGACGTCATTCTGAAATAGACAGCTGTTCAGTTGAATAGGCCTATATGAAAATATACATTTAGTTACATTCAACAACCCCATAATAACATATTATGATATGGCTCACCTGATATAGCTCACTTCATATTCCCATGGATTTGAACCTTTGGATACATTTTCCATTCAATTTCACGATATGATTATTGTACAACTGGACACGTAATATATACTGCTTGTTCCAGGTGCGGAAGGTGCTGACACACCAATACATACATATTGTTCTCCCCTGGGCAGTGTTCTGCCTCGAGAAAATACGTAATTCCAGCAAGTACTGTAAATTCCAGAACAGAGCCACAAGGTGGCACTGAAAGCTTAGTTTGTTTTGCTGGGCACACACTACACTTACCCCATTTCCTTGTCCCAAATATTTTATTCCTCGCATCCTCAACCCCAGGACGTGGGTGCTCGCATTACACGATCATTTCCTAATTGATCCTGCCTGGTGTTCTACAGATGGAATTGAAGGTGAAAACGTAATATTGACAACTGCATCCTCTCCACAGCTCCACCAATAAACCCCGACTATTTCTTCAATTTCTCTTCTTAAAATATAATTTTAAACCTAAACTTAACTACACCGCTAAACTTATAGCTAACCCTAATTAACGCCACCAATTTATTTTATTTTTTTCATAAATGTTTATGATATAGCCAGTTTTGACTATCTGGCTGTTGTAACTAGTGACAACATGCGTGTTGTTGTTGCCTTCCTCTTCGCCATCATGTGCTTAGTGCTTATTGGCTATTGGCAGTAATCATTGTCCAATTGCGTCGTAGCACATGCTCATACTACAGTTGCAGACAATGAATGATCAGCTAGGGAAAATCAGATTTCCAACATTTTGATGCCATATTTACAATTATATAAAATACACTACATTACCAAAAGTATGTGGACACCGTGACATTTGCTTGTCAAACATCTCATTCCAAAATCATTGGCATTAATATGGAGTTGGTCCCCCCCTTAACTGCTATAACTGCCTTCACCCTTCAGGGAAGGCTTTCCACTAGATGTTGGAACATTGCTGCGGGACTTGCTTCCATTCAGACACAAGAGCATTAGTGAGGTCAAGCTCTGATGTTGGGCAATTAGGCCTCAAATCAAATCAAATCAAATTTTATTAGTCACATACACATGGTTAGCAGATGTTAATGCGAGTGTAGCGAAATGCTTGTGCTTCTAGTTCCGACAATGCAGTAATAACCAACAGTAATCTAACCTAACAATTCCACACTACTACCTTACACACACACACAAGTGTAAAGGGATAAAGAATATGTACATAAAGATATATGGATGAGTGGTGGTACAGAACGGCATGGCAGATGCAGTAGATGGTATAGAGTACGGTATATACATATGAGATGAGTACTGTAGGGTATGTAAACATAAAGTGGCATAGTTTAAAGTGGCTAGTGGTACATGTATTGCATAAAGATGGCAAGATGCAGTAGATGATATAGAGTACAGTATATATACATATGAGATGGGTAATGTAGGGTATGTAAACATTGTATTAAGTGGCATTGCTTAAAGTGGCTAGTGGTACATTTTTACATAATTTCCATCAATTCCCATTTTTAAAGTGGCTGGAGTTGAGTCAGTATGTTGGCAGCGGCCGCTAAATGTTAGTGGTGGCTGTTTAACAGTCTGATGGCCTTGAGATAGAAGCTGTTTTTCAGTCTCTCGGTCCCTGCTTTGATGCACCTGTACTGACCTCGCCTTCTGGATGATAGCGGGGTGAACAGGCAGTGGCTTGGGTGGTTGTTGTCCTTGATGATCTTTATGGCCTTCCTGTGACATCGGGTGGTGTAGGTGTCCTGGAGGGCAGGTAGTTTGCCCCTGGTGATGCGTTCTGCAGACCTCACTACCCTCTGGAGAGCCTTACGGTTGTGGGCGGAGCAGTTGCCGTACCAGGCGGTGATACAGCCCGACAGGATGCTCTCGATTGTGCATCTGTAGAAGTTTGTGAGTGCTTTTGGTGACAAGCCGAATTTCTTCAGCCTCCTGAGGTTGAAGAGGCGCTGCTGCGCCTTCTTCACAACGCTGTCTGTGTGGGTGGACCAGTTCAGTTTGTCCGTGATGTGTACACCGAGGAACTTAAAACTTTCCACCTTCTCCACTACTGACCCGTCGATGTGGATAGGGGGGTGCTCCCTCTGCTGTTTCCTGAAGTCCACAATCATCTCCTTTGTTTTGTTGACGTTGAGTATGAGGTTATTTTCCTGGCACCACACTCCGAGGGCCCTCACCTCCTCCCTGTAGGCCGTCTCGTCGTTGTTGGTGATCAAGCCTACCACTGTAGTGTCATCCGCAAACTTGATGATTGAGTTGGAGGCGTGCATGGCCACGCAGTCGTGGGTGAACAGGGAGTACAGGAGAGGGCTCAGAACGCACCCTTGTGGGGCCCCAGTGTTGAGGATCAGCGGGGTGGAGATGTTGTTACCTACCCTCACCACCTGGGGGCGGCCCGTCAGGAAGTCCAGGACCCAGTTGCACAGGGCGGGGTCGAGACCCAGGGTCTCGAGCTTGATGACGAGTTTGGAGGGTACTATGGTGTTAAATGCTGAGCTGTAATCGATGAACAGCATTCTCACATGGGTATTCCTCTTGTCCAGATGGGTTAGGGCAGTGTGCAGTGTGGTTGCGATTGCGTCGTCTGTGGACCTATTGGGTCGGTAAGCAAATTGGAGTGGGTCTAGGGTGTCCGGTAGGGTGGAGGTGATATGGTCCTTGACTAGTCTCTCAAAGCACTTCATGATGACGGAAGTGAGTGCTACGGGGCGGTAGTCGTTTAGCTCAGTTACCTTAGCTTTCTTGGGAACAGGAACAATGGTGGCCCTCTTGAAGCATGTGGGAACAGCAGACTGGGATAAGGATTGATTGAATATGTCCGTAAACACACCAGCCAGCTGGTCTGCGCATGCTCTGAGGACGCGGCTGGGAATGCCGTCTGGGCCTGCAGCCTTGCGAGGGTTAACACGTTTAAATGTTTTACTCACCTCGGCTGCAGTGAAGGAGAGCCCGCAGGTTTTGGTAGGGGGCCGTGTCAGTGGCACTGTATTGTCCTCAAAGCGGGCAAAAAAGTTGTTTAGCCTGTCTGGGAGCAAGACATCCTGGTCCTCGACGGGGCGGATTTTCTTTTTGTAATCCGTGATTGACTGTAGACCCTGCCACATACCTCTTGTGTCTGAGCTGTTGAATTTCGACTCGATTTTGTCTCTGTACTGAGACTTGGCCTGTTTGATTGCCTTGCGGAGAGAATAGCTACACTGTTTGTATTCGGTCATGCTTCCGGTCACCTTGCCCTGGTTAAAAGCAGTGGTTCGCGCTTTCAGTTTCACGCGAATGCTGCCGTCAATCCACGGTTTCTGGTTTGGGAATGTTTTTATCGTTGCTGTGGGTACGACATCGTCAATGCACTTCCTAATGAACTCGCTCACCGAATCAGCATATTCGTCAATATTGTTGTTGGACGCGATGCGGAACATATTCCAATCTGCGTGATCGAAGCAGTCTTGAAGCGTGGATTCAGATTGGTCGGACCAGCGTTGAACAGACCTGAGCGCGGGAGCTTGTTGTTTGAGTTTTTGTTTGTAGGCTGGAATCAACAAAATGGAGTCGTGGTCAGCTTTTCCGAAAGGGGGGCGGGGGAGGGCCTTATAAGCGTCGCGGAAATTAGTATAACAATGGTCTAGTGTTTTTCCAGCCCTGGTAGCACAATCGATATGCTGATAGAATTTAGGGAGTTTTGTTTTTAGATTAGCCTTGTTAAAATCCCCAGCTACGATGAATGCAGCCTCAGGGTGTGTGGTTTCCAGTTTACCGTTTACTGACTGGCCTGGCTGCCAGTCAGCGTTCTAATTCATCATTAAGGTGTTCGATGGGGTTGAGGTCAGGGCTCTGTGCAGGCCAGTCAAGTTCTTCCACACTGATCTCGACAAACCATTTCTGTATGGACCTCTCTTTGCACAGGGGCATTGTCATGCTGTAACAGGAAAGGGCCTTCCTCAAACTGTTGCCACAAAATTGGAAGCGCAGAATCATCTAGAATGTAATTGTGTGCTGTAGCGATAACATTTCCCTTCACTGGAACTAAGGGGCCTAGCTTGAACTTTGAAAAACAGCCCCAGACCATTATTCTTCCTCCACCAAAATGTACAGTTGGCACTATGCAATCGGGCAGGTAGCGTTTTCCTGGCATCCGTGAAACCCAGATTCATCTGTCGGACTCTGATGGTGAAGCGTGATTCATCACTCCAGAGAACGCGTTTCCACTGCTCCAGAGTCCAATGGCGGCGAGCTTCACACCATTCCAGCCGACGCTTGGCATTGCGTATGCTGATCTTAGGCTTGTGTGCGGCTGCTCGGCCATGGAAAACCATTTCATGAAGCTCCCGACGAACAGTTATTGGGCTGACGTTTCTTCCAGAGTCAGTTTGGAACTCGTTAGTGAGTGTTGCAATTGAGGACAGACAATTTTTACGTAATACAAGCTTCAGCACTCGGCGGTCCCGTTTCTTTGAGCCCTATCACTTCGCTGCTGAGCTGTTGTTGCTGTTGTCCACTTCCCAATAACAGCACTTACAGTTGACCGAGGCAGCTCTAGCAGGGCAGAAATTTGACGAACTGACTTGTTGGAAAGGTGGCATGCTATGACGATGCCACATTGAAAGGCCATTATTCAGTAAGGCCTTTTTTATTTTATTTTTATTTTTATTTAATCAGGCAAGTCAGTTAAAAGAACAAATTCTTATTTATAATGATGGTCTAGGAACAGTGGGTTAACTGCCTTGTTCAGGGGCAGAACGACAGATTTTTACCTTGTCAGCTTGGGGATTTGATCTAGCAACCTTTCGGTTACTGGCCCAATGCTCTAACCACTAGGCTACCTGCCAATGTTTGTCTATGGAGATTGCATGGCTGTGTGTTTGATTTTATTCACCTGTCAGCAACGGTTGTGACTGAAATAGCCAGATCCACTCATTTAAAGGGGTGTCCACATACTTTTGTGTATAATAGTGTATTTGTAACACATGTTCCACCAACAGGTTTCTGTGCCAATGCACCATTCAACCAATAAACAAAACATACTGACATGCTTTGCGTTTTCAACACCACAATAAATATACTATGTCAATTTCAACAAACAGCAAACACATCCCTCCCTGCCTTGTAGGCATAGCAGTGGGAAGTAGGGTTGCTGTTCATTAGAGTTACCAGCCTCAGACATTTTTGCCCCCAAAAAATGCTTCACAGAGTTCAAGTAATAGACACATCTCAACATCAACTGTTCAGAGGAGACTGCGTGAATCAGGCCTTCATGGTGGAATTGCTGCAAGGAAACCCCTACTAAAGGACACCAATAAGAAGAAGAGACTTGCTTGGGCCAAGAAACACAAGTAATGGACATTAGACTGGTGGAAATCTGTCCTTTGGTCTGATGAGTCAAAATTTTAGATTTTTGGTTCCAACCGCCATGTCTTTGTGAGAAGCAGAGTAGGTGAACGGATGATCTTTGCATGTGTGGTTCCCACCATGAAGTATGGAGGAGGAGGTGTGATGGTGTGGGGGTGCTTGGCTGGTGACATTGTCAGTGATTTATTTAGAATTCAAGGCACACTTAACCACCATGGCTACCACAGTATTCTGCAGCGATACACGATCACATCTGATTTGTGCTTAGTGGGACTACCATTTGTTTTTCAACAGGACAATGACCCAACACACCTCCAGGCTGTGTAAGGGCAATTTGACCAAGAAGGAGAGTGATGGAGTGCTGCATTAGATGACCTTGACTCCACAATCACCCGACTTCAACCCAATTGAGATGGTTTGGGATGAGTTGGACCGCTGAGTGAAGGAAATGCAGTCAACAAGTGCTCAGCATATGTAGGAGCTCCTTCACGACTGTTGGAAAGCATTCCAGGTGAAGCTGGTTGAGAGAATGCCAAGAGTGTGCAAAGCTGTCATCAAGGCAAAGGGTGGCTACTTTGAAAAATCTCAAATATATTTAGATTTGTTTAACCCTTTTTTGGTTACTACATGATTCCATATGTGTTATTTCATAGGTTTTTATTATAATAACAATGACATAAAATAATAATGATAAAACAAATTATTATAAATAATGTGACTTCCAAAATGTCATCCTACCTGAATAGGGAGTTGTGCAGTAGCCTGTATTAGTCTCATCTTAGCCCACTACAATATTAAAACGTATATTCAATTCCCCTTGTAGGCTTTTCACTATAGGTATACTCTTTTCCCTCTAACTTTTGTTTTACTTCAATGAAAAATGCCTCCATCTTGACAATCAACAGTAGCCTAGGCCAAGGCTCCTCTGCTGCTCTCTCTCCTCAGCAGCAGGCGCACCTGCGAGCAAGGCGTGAGAGAATGATGCTGAAGCGCACATTTGGGGGTGTAGGCTACCAACCTCGTCACTGTGCACTTTCACCACCCTGTGAAGTTCATAATAACTTAGTTTTTTATTCAAAATTCCGGAAACAGGCATAAAAATGCCAAATTAATATCACCAATCAATGACAAGCGAAAATTAATCTTGGATTAAATTGATAGATGCCTCCAGCGCCCTTAACTAAACCCTTATTGGAGTGCCAATACATATTTTAGTCTTTTATTATGAGAAGCACAGTGTTCAATAACAAGAAAAACGTGTTCTTACCTTCTACAACTTATAAACAGCTTTTTGTCTCCCCCTCAGGATGATCAGTCCCTCAGTTGGTGTCTAAAACACTCTTAACACTTCTATCAATTAGGTAACCTTAACCTCAAAATCTATCTTAAACTAAAAAGCTACAGGAAAAATCTTCTTCCAGCAGGCAACAGGTTCTTCTAGCAAGCTCAAAGAGAGTCGTACCTCTCCCTAAAATCCTGCCTGTTTTATACCATACTCCTCATCTTCTGCTAGCTCATCGTGGCTAACACCTGCCCCGATGACGCGTTCAGTGGTTGATACTTAATGTGGCCATTTCTCAAAAGGTGCTTTTTCAGCACCCACTAGCCCCCACCTTATCCTCGCCTAGGCAAGAGGTGCGCCACCACAGGATGTCCCCCCACCTCCCTCCTTGCCTCCCCTGGCTGCTCTAACCTGGGGATTTCCACCCTTAATATACTTTAACATGACCTTTTAAAACCTTATTTTTTAAACATGAACCTTTCTTATTCCCTTCTAACTTCACTCAATGCTAATCCTACTCCAATCTAATTTATTACTCCAGTTATATCTTGTCCATTTTCTTTCAATATTCATTCTTCTTTATGCTCCGTGCGTGGGTGCAAGTGAAACTTCTTCATGAGTGTGTGTGTGTGTGTGTTATTGGGGCCCTCCTAGCCATGCCCTCTGTCACTAAAATGTCAAAGAAAACTAGGCCTTAGCCTGCTATTCTTGACAATATATTGAAGCGTTAGGTTCTAGGTGCGCAAGGAATAGCCGCTCGGATTGGGGAGGAGGCAGAGCTTATTAAGATTCTCTGATAACTGGGCCTGCCGGGAGCATATGTGGCCACATTATTATAGGACAACTTGGGAGAATGATGATCTGCAGCAGACAGCGTATTCAGAATCAGAAGTAAAAATACAGCCAGACTGGCCTGCTACTGTGCCTTTCTAGACCTTTTAAACTGAGTAGACCCACAACTGATCCAAATCAAATTCACTTTTGTTTTCCCGCCGTTATTCAAATGACATTTTCACTGCAGCGTAGAGTAGGCTAGAATGTTGTACTCACTTGAAAAGAATAATGCAATTATTCATTGTGGTGTTATAGGCTAGTCTACACTCTTAGAACAAAGGGGTTCCAAAAGGGTTCTTTGGCTGTCCCCATAGGACAACCCTTTTTGGTTTCCGGTAGAACCTTTTTGGGTTCCATGTTGAACCCTCTGTGGAAAGGGTTCTACATGGAACAAAAAGGTTTCTTCAAATGGTTCTTCTATGAGGACAGCCGAAGAACCCTTTTAGGGTCCAGATAGCACCTTTTTTAACAGGAGTTTAGGTAGGATAATTGTATTGTCCCTAAACAAGATCAATAGGGAAGATTTTTGAGCTGTGTGTTACGTTTTCACTGTTCTTTCATGAGCATTGATGCCTATTGCATATCTGGACAAACAATCTACCTACCACTATTCTCACTATGGATGGTGGATAGAGGGCAGGATAGACCGATAGACTGGTAGACTATACTTAGCTGTAGTATAGTAAAAGTTAGCACATGGAAAAGCGTAGTGTATAAGGGAAGTACCAAAACACCTTGATATAGGGGAGGTGCATGCAAGCAGATTATGAAATTTGGCTAGGATGGAAGAAATGATGTAGTAAAACCTGCAAAAGAGCGAATATAAACCAGGGAGAAAACGCACTACCCTTCCCCGGCCCAAAAAAACAACACACAATCCTCCCCAAAGCAAAACAAAAAGTTTGACAACCCACCCCTATTTTCAACCACCCCTCCCCCCAGTAAATTGCGATATGTCCCTAACATCCAATTATCTCATATCTCTATTCTCCAATTACCTGGGGCCTTTAGGAACAGGATCTATGAGAGAAAAACATGTCTTAGACATGAATTGCACATCAATGCTGTCGATCATTCAGAGACAGAACATCTTAACTGGCAATAACCACCACAGAGCTAAGATGATTGAAACCACTATTTGCAGAGAAGGTATTTAAAGGCCCAGTGCAGTCAAAAACATGATTTCCCTGTGTTATATATAATTAAACAATATTAGGTTGGAATAATACTCTGAAGTTGTAAAAATTATGAAAATGCCCTTTTAGTGTAAAAGCTGTTTGAAAAGTCTGTTTTGGTGGGATGGAGTTTTTTCCTGCCCGGTAACATCACCAGGGGGTAAATTAGTTAATAGACCAATAAGAAAGATTTCCAAACCTCTCTGCCAATAACAGCTAGTTTTCAGTTTTCCCCTCCCCACTCAGACCACTCCCAGACAGTTCCAGCAAAATTCTTGCTAGAGAAATTGCTCTTTGCTAAGAAGCTATTTTTGTTTCTTTAAAGACCATTTGAATTGAAAACAGTCACATTATTGTTACCCAGAAATGATTTGATATTGAGATAAAAACGGCTGCATTGGACCTTTAATAAACTTAATATTGCAGGAGTAGCCCAGAGCCAGCTTGCAGCAGAGACCATATTGAAACTCATTCATGTCCAAATTCCAAATGTTAATGTCTATGCTTGAAGGAAAATGAATGTTCACACTTCATTAGTGATGAACAATAAACCTTCATTCCAATAACATCATATTGAGCCTTGGGAGACAATTCTTAAATCAGCTTTAATTTGTGTGACACTAGCAACTCATCTGTGTGAATTCAGTCTATCCATTGCCCGTTCTGCCATTCCACTGCAGGAAGGAAAGGTGGCCCAGGACCAGTGTTTGGGTATTCCTGAGACAGATACATGGGAGTCTCTACCTCGCCATCTACCCTGGGTACAACTTGCTCCTTTGTTGTGCATAAGAAACCTTAGAACAGCTGCGGGGAATCGATTTTACAGTCCTGCAGCACAGGGGTGAGTGCCCCGGGAAGGAAGCCAATGTAAGGGTTTACCGACCTTTGACATCTTTCAGAACATGGTCATGTTCATGGAGGTAGAGGCAAAGTGTGGCGCTAACAAGTGGGGAAACCTATAGGCCTACAGTATATACGCTACCAATGTTTGCTGTTGGTCTTCTATGTGGTCATCATATCGTGGAAAACCGGTATGTCAGATTATATGTTTGATATATGTATCCAAGTTCGTAGATCAACTCACAGGTTACAACCACACAATACTTCTCTCGTGTTTTAAGAGCCATAGTAGCAACTGGAGAGAGGGAGAGAGACAAAACGAACGAAACGTGAAGCTATATGAATAGTACAGACAGGCAACTAAACATAGAATAAGAACCCACAAACACAAAAGGGAAAATGGCTACCTAAATATGATCCCCAATCAGAGACAACGATAAACAGCAGCCTCTGATTGGGAACCATATTAGGCCACCATAGACATACAAATACCTAGACCTACAAAACCCCATGAACTACAAAAACCCTAGACAATACAAAAACTAGCATACCAACCCTTGTCACACCCTGACCTAACCAAAATGTAAAGAAAACATAGATAACTAAGGTCAGAGTGTGACACGCACAGCCAGAGAACAAGACTAGTGTACCTTGGATGAGTTACGAGCTGGGATTATGGGTCAGCCTGGTGAAACAACCCTCATTATGTCTACATGTAACTAATGTATTCATTAGTGCACCGCACTTTTTGCCAAGGATCATGAAAACAAGCCTTTCTTATTGGGCAAGCTCAGGTAGTCATCCCTTCCTGTTACAGTCTTTTTTCCTCCCGTTTGATGCTGTATTAATACGACCCTGGTGTAACAGGTTAAGAGAGACAGGAAGGCCATGTGTCAGGGGCCTGGCTTTGAAGAATAGGCTCTTTGTGTGTTCGCAGTCAGTCAGACAGGAGCTGGACGACGGAAATATTTGAATCATGTCAGAAGCTATACAGTATCCAGACCAATGTTATTAACAGATGGTGGAGAGGGGGGTCTGAGAATGTTTCCTGCCACAGTTCTCTATGAAATGCTATTTCACTCACTCAGCTCCTCCACAATGGGAGGACATGCACGCCATAGCATGTATGCACAAGTACACGCAGGTTTGCACACACACACACACACACACACATAGTGCCTTCAGAAATTATTCATACCCCTTGACTTATCCACGATTTGTTGTGTTACAGCCTGAATTCAAAATGTATTAAATTGTTGTTTTTCTCACCCATCTACACACAACACCCCATAAGGACAAAGTGAAAACATGTTTTCAGACATTTTAGCAAATTTATTGAAAATTAAATACATAAATATCTCAGTTACATAAGCACACCCCTGTTAGAATCACATTTGGCAGTGATTACAGCTGTGAGTCATTCTCGGTAAGTCTCTAAGAGCTTTGAATAACTGGATAGTACAATATTTTACGGCCGGCTGTATCACAACCGGCTGTGATTGGGAGTCCCCTAGGTCGGCGCAAAATTGGCCCAGCGTCGTCCGGGTTTGGCCGGTGTAGGCCGTTATTATAAATAAGATTTTTTTCTTAACTGACTTGTCTAGTTAAATAAAGGTTAACATTTTTTTAAACATTTAAAAGCTCTGTCACGTTGGTTGTTGATCACTGCTAGACAACCGTTTTCAAGTCTTGCCGTAGATTTTTAAGTTGATTTAATTCAAAACCGTAACTAGGCCACTCAGGAACATTCCCTGTCTTCTCAGTAAGCAACTCCAGTGTAGATTTGGCTTTGTGTTTTAGGTTATTGTCCTGCTGAAAGGTGAATTTGTCTCCCAGTGTCTGTTGGAAAGCAGACAACCAGGTTTTCCTCTGCTTTTTTATTTTGACCCATCTATCAGTAGGTGCCCTTCTTTGCGAGGTATTGTAAAACCTCCATGGTCTTTGTGGTTGAATCTGTGTTTGAAATTCACTGCTGGATTGAGGGACCTTGATGTGTGGGGTATAGAAATAAGGTCATCATTCAAAAATCATGTTAAACACTTTTATTGGAGAGCAACTTATTATGTGACTTGTTAAGCACAATTTTACTCCTGAACCTATTTAGGCTTGCCATAACAAAGGAGTAAAATACTTATTGACTTAAGACATTTCAGCTTTTAATTTGGAATTAATTAGTAAAACATAATTCTACTTTGACATTATGAGGCCAGTGTTTAGGCCAGTGACACAAAACCTCAATTTAATCCATTTTAAATTCAGGCTGTAACAACAAAATGTGGAAAAAGTCAAGGAGTTTGAATACTCTCTGAAGACACTGTACACCTGTGCATGCATAATCCTGGAGAGTGAACACCAACCTTATAATTAGATTTGTCAGAAAACAGTTGTTTTAATAATGGTAGAACCTTTTTCCTGTAGTACAAAAAGCATATACTTTACAGTACAAAGTACAAGCCCTAACAAATTCCTTTAGAAATACAAAAATAAATTGCTCAATACACAACATACAGTACAAAAGTATGGTGTACCATCTCATTCATCCACCCGAATACAGAACACGTTTTATTTTTGAATTGCTAGATGACATGGCCAGTTTAAATGTAGAAAAATATACATTCAGGTCATAGACTGTATAGGAAAACCCTCTCTAAAGCCAGTAATAACATATGTGTCAATGGGTTTGTAACTTAGAATTGCACTGTATACATCTGTGTATCTTCCCACTTTGATCTTGATTTATAGCTGACAAGTACGTTCTTGTCTAACGTTACCAAACAGCCAATGCAGCTAGATGATGACGACTAGCAGGTTAGGATTGTAACCTGTAACCTTGTGATCTGTTATTTTATCGGTTATAACACGGTCTTCAAAGCAGAGACCCCCAAGTGCAACAGATGGTTCTTATCGATACAATAACACAAGAGGAACATGAAGGACTGCATGAAGTCCTTTGCTTGGTGAAGAAGTCCATCACCGACTAGAGCTGCAGGTAGTTGGGTTCATGGTGACATTCTTATAGTAGTGTTTCTGTATTGTAGTGTGTGTGATGGCATTTAAAATATGAATTCCAATCAGGAACCAACAGGTAGTTTCCACTTGACTGAGTAAGCTCAGAACAACAGTTACAGCTACAATGCCACTAAAACAGTGTGGAGATTTTCTCCTCAAATTATAATCCTAGTCACAGGTGGCTGGTGGCACCTTAATTGGGGAGGAGGGGCTTATAGTAATGGCTGGAACAGAGTTAATGGAACGGTATAAAACACTTGGTTTATATGACTTTTAACACCATTCCATTTATTCCATTCCAGCCATTATTATGAGCCGTCCTCCCCTCACCAGCATCCTGTGATCTTAATATTGTTTGGCATCTCCCTCCACATCCAGGTACCACAATGTTTAGGTGCATGCGTAGGTTTCCATTGTGTGTTTGTGTTTTAAAGAGCAACTGGTGGGTGAACAACACAGCATCCACTTCCTGTATAGGCTTCTGTTTGGGCACACTGTATGTAGCTGTATGGGGTTATCACAACCGGCGTCTCAGACTGTATCCCAAATGTCAAAAGTTGCGCACTATATAGGGAATAGGGTGCCATTTGGGACACAGACAGGCACAACATGGACTTTCGAGCCAGCGAAGTCCAGGTGTCCACAGGCATATTATTATTATGTCCGTATTATGCCTTCTTTATGGCATTTCAAACAACAACAAAGAAAACGTTGGGTGAAGTAAACCGAGGCACACTCGCCACAACAACTCAACATGGTTGGAATGTCCAGTTTACAGTCTTAGTTCTAGAACAGAATGTCCCATCTTAATCCACGGCTTTCAATGGTCTCTCAATGCAGAGTTAACTTAGTGCAAATCAGTTCTGGAAGGTTTTTGGGAATACAAGAAGAGTTGCTTAATTCACATTTTCATTTCTTCCACCTGGCTTGATGTTTAGTCATTATTCTTACAACATCAGTCTTTTGATGTGGTGATATTGCTGCAAGTGCACCACTACAGACTTGCTGAAGAAAGAGATATGTCTGAACTTGATGCTCTCATCAAAAACACCTGTAGCTATATCTGTCGCAATCATAGATCATTCACCTGTCTTTTTGAGGGTTTGCTCTTAGGCTTAGTTCATTGGCCAGAAGAGAGCTATAGATATAGGCTAGTCTGCCGGAGGCCATCGGAGTGGAGTTGCCAAACAGGAAGTGATGCAGTTTTCAGGTGGCCATATTGAACACTCCTGTTGTCCACCACTTCAATATGAAGTTCACTCCATAGAAATACAATTACTTGAAGGGACAAAGCCCCTAATTCTGTGGTTTACTCTCTCAAACACAGAGCTGCCCAAAGGGTTCCTCAGGCCTGCTTTTCAGGAGCACTTATGTTGTCCATGTTCTATAGGAAGTTCCCTGTCCATCACAGAGCTATCCACTTTAGGCTCGTTAGACCTTGAAGAGCTTGGGGTAGAGAGTCTTTATGGGTGACTGAGCCGTGATGATGTTCCCAGAGGAGATCGTCGTCTCCAGGCCTTCCAGCTTCTGCGCTGCCACCTCCGTCTTACTGAAGCTACACTCCAGGAACGGCATCCCCATCCTCTTCACCCGCCCGTCCTTGGTCATGAGACACGGGCGGCAGAGCAGTTTTAGAATAGCGCGACGCATGTCTTTGCTGGTCAGGGTGTATATTATGGGGTTGAGGAGCGAGTTCACCATGGCAACGCCCAGGAAGTAGTCCGCCTTGAGGAGCAGTCGGCAGCGGCGGGCAGGGCAGAATGAGTCTAGGCCGAGGAGGAGGAAGAGCGGCAACCAACAAGCGATGAAGACGCCGAGTACAATAGTGACTGTCTTGAGGAGCGCCATGTACTTCTGGGATTTCCTGGCGAGGCCTTTGCGAAGACTTCCCTTTGCTCCTCCGAGGCGTTGGCGCTGGGTGTTAGTGCGCACGATACGGAAGACGCGGGCGTAGAGAACGACGATGGCGAGGAGCACGCCGCTGAACACGGACACGCAGCACAGGATGTAAGACTTGGCGTAGAGCGGGAGAACCGTGGAACAGCGGTCCAGACGACCCATACAGTTCCAGCCCAGGACGGGGAGCACCCCCAGCAGCCCTGCTAACGCCCAGCTCCCCCCGATCAGAGCCAGCATCCGACCCTTCTTTGCCCCGTGGTATGGTTTCATTGTCACCATGGTAACGTGGCGTTCTATAGCGATGGCCAATAGGCTGATGACGGAGGCGGCTAATGTGATAAAGACGCCTCCTTCCCTCAGAAACCAGAGTATTGGAGTTAGTCTCAGTGTATTAGGACCAGACATGATGATGTTGGCCATGTAGGTGACACCGGCCAGCAGGTCCGACAGAGTCAGGTTACCTAGGAAGAAAAAATAGAAAATTAATGGATTTGCATATGGTGGATTTTTTTGGTATTATATTGTATCATAACATTTTTTTTTAAAGTTATATAAAGTATAGTCATAGTAATAAAGTTGTCCTCTGAAGAAAGGGGGGTGGATGTAGGACAAAAACAACAACGGTTACCTAGGAGATAGTACATGGGCAGGTGGAACTTCTTATTGGTCCAGATGGCTATTAGAACCACAGCATTCTCCAGGATGATAAGAAGACACACTACCAGGAAGGCTATGGCTTCAGGTTTTAACCCCTCACGATACCGGTCTGTCTGGAGCTTGCCTGTGTAGTTGTAGTGGGTCACAATGACGTCATTGTTCTGGTAATCCCAGAAGAATTGGAGCAGGCTTGGAGAGGAGGTGTTGATGGGTAGAGAGTCTATAGATTCAGTGGGGAAGGCCCCAGCGTAGGCAGCACGGGAGGCTTCCATCTCCATGCTTCTCTACAGTTGGTTAAGCCTTCTTTAGTGAACTCTTTGGTTGACTCTTTAATACCTTATTCTAGTTATTAATTAACGCATCGTTGAACGTGTCATGCTTCAGTTACCGATCAATACCAGTTGGTATGGGGGCTCTCTGTGAGTTTCGCTCCATAGAATGACAGAACAATAATCCAATAGACAAGAAGATGTTCGTTGCACCTGGGCCAGGTTCTATTTCCCCACGTATCTGATCACAGGTGTTATGCTTGTCACTGCCACTAGGGGGTGCTCGTGTGCTCTGTTTGGAGGGGTCTTGACTGAGCCGCTTATTGTCCAACTCCTGTAAATTAAATAATACAGAGGACATTAGGGTGAGAACAGTACAGTATGACTAATTACAAATACATAATGAAAAACAAATAAACAAACAAATAAAAAATAACTCTAAACATTTATCTACATTTTAATTTTAATTAAATTAGTCTATTGAATGCACTCTTTAATTCGTTGCCCTAAAACGTTTGCTATAGTGATTCATTTTTCATTAAAACATTGGGCTTATGGGAAGTGTGGAGCAGAGTCGACATTGAGATAGCGACACATGCGCTTAGTTTAAAACACAGTGACAACACCACTTGGTGTAAAAGTTTTGACTGAGTTAGCGAGTACCCAAAGAGGCCATGTGAAATGTTTCAAGCTCTTTCCTGAACTACCTTAATTATGTTTAAAGAGTAAGTTAATCATGTTAACGATATTAGACATTCAGCTTCATAACAGTGCGTGCGTAAAGTTGGCACACGCGGACACTTTCACCTGCCAACTTCGTCATAGCACAGTCGGGGTGAAATGTCAGTAGGTTGGAGAAAATTTGAGTTGCTCATGTTTCCAGAACGAAATCAGTGTAAAATGTATGGAATTTAATCTGGAATGCATATACTTTCATAAATAATGTCTTGTCAAAAGAAATCGAAACCAGAGTGGAGAATGTCTTTGATCAGATAATGTTTATGTAAGAAAACCATTAAGCGTGATCAAGGGTCGCATTCCTTTGAGTCTTGTGTTTTGAGAATTGATTTTTTTCCTGCCTTGAGTCATATGTTAAGATTTTAAAAATGGTCTCGTCTGGAAACGTTAACTCAAATCTAATCTGTAGCCAATGAAATTGGGGCAACAAACGTGAAGTTTCAAGGTTCAAACTATAGAATTGCTAGGAATTAGAATACTACATTTAAAAGGATTTCTGTGTTTCAAACAAGCAACAAAAAAATGCCTAGCCTACACAAATTCCACAATATAGCCTGGATATAATAGGATACATATAGATAAGTCTGTAACTGTTCTTAAAAATATGACAGTTGTTGTATCTCACTGCACATTGCCATGGAATCACATCCCACTAAGCAAAATAGGTTCATAGACGTATTTTCAACGTATTGTGCTCATATGCCTCCATTTCCAATTCAGCCCATTGACCGGTAATTACCCCAATCACATCAGATCTTTTTCAGAACTGATCTAATTGGTCAAAAGATTGGACTGCCTGTCTAAATTCAGCCTAATTGCCGTACGCTGATTACCCCAATAACGTCTCATTGGAATGTGCATGGTCTGTAAAGTTCCCACGGTCCACAGACCAAAAATAAGTTAACGGCCTGTGCATACCACACAAAGTGGCATAGGCTACATACATGTCAAACGAAATCTAATAAACAGAAAGTGAAATTGGATGAAACCGAATTCAAAACATGTTCTGAGAAGAGATTCAGCACACTGCAGACACCCTTATCTTTTCCAACAGACATAAAGACGCAATTCGAGCGCGTAAAAGCAACGCATCCAATGACCGCGTATTGGTAAAACACTTTCTATTAACATAGAGCAGCACTTCGACATTGCATCTGTGAATACAGATATGAAATAAACCTACCTTGATTATTATGTGGAGAGATATTATCAATGCGCTGAAGAGAATCCACACTAACCACCGCACAAAAGAGAACTGACAAGCAAGACACCGGCGCAGCAGAACCTAACATGAAACATCCAGGGGGGTTGGTCTTAGCCCAATATCTCTCTCTCTCTCTCTCTCTCTCTCTCTCTCTCTCTCTCTCTCTCTCTCTCCACATTATCCATGGATGTTTTTGGACTCAATTCAACTTTAAAAATACAGGGAGCAAGCAGTACAGGCAGGGAAAAGTGAGGGGGCAAGAGAATAGCATATTGTTGAAGATTCGTGGTATTGTGGTTCGTTTAATTTTTTGGGCCAGAGAAAGAGGATTCATAGAATTTACCCAGAGAACATATGGCTGGATTCTATAGTCTAATACTCATTTGATAATTTATTAGGGTGCTTGTTTCATGGAGACAGAACACAGGAAACAGTTGTATCTCGATGGCTTGATTATAGTAAGTAGTCGCTGTTAACATCATCTGGAAGTGTAAATAAAATCCCAATGTTTATGTAGTGTTATAGACTAGCCTAATTCCAGAGATTCAGTAGTGCTAGTAACATGCTCAGACCTGCTATGTGTTATCACCTGCCAAACCGCTCCAGGCATTGGCTACAGATTGAACCATGTCTGTTGGAACAGAACATGGCTACAGATTGAACCAGGTCTGTTAACACTGAGAGTGCCCGGCCAACCACTGTAATGTAATGTCCCATGATTGGGATGTCTGGCTTAAAGCATATATCATTCACGTGTGTGTGGGTGCTTACATATATTGGATACAGGGCTGTGCACATACCTTTGGAGAGGCAGGTGCTCAAAGACACTCATCCCACTGTCAGCAAGCTACCTAGCCTAGGCTACTGCTCATAGAGAGGGCAGTATATGGGCTATCAGCTGAGCATAGCGGATGTAGGCTAACTCAGCCAACTAGTTAGTTAACTAACTGTTAGCTATGCTGTTGTAACTATTGAACTACTCTTTACCTGTGATTGGAGTTTGTTCTGCTGCTAACATCAGCGTTGTAGGCCTACTTGAGAAACAGTCTAATTGAACCCTTCCCTGACCGTGAGACGACATACAATTTAAAACGTAACCAGTGTGCTATTACTCATACTACCGCTAGGTGTCAGTAGATTCTGCTTGTGCAACAGCAGGAGGATGGGGGCAGAGGAGCGGGGGAGGGGAAATTTCCCAACATTAGAAAATGAGAAAATTGCTAATTTAATGGGAAATTCTTTACAGAACCACAGAGACCCAACCCATCTGAATCAGCAATGTCTTACTATACTTGTGAGGACTTTATGGAGACCAGCATCCCTAACCCTTTCCCCTAACCCCTAAACCTAACCCTAACTCTAACCTTAACCCCTAAACCTAACTCTAACCTTAACCCCTAAACCTAACTCTAACTCTAACCTTAACCCCTAAACCTAACTCTAAACCTAACCACTAACCCTAACTCTAACCTTAACCCCTAAACATAACTCTAACCTTAACCCCTAAACCTAACCACTAAACCTAACCCTTTCCCCTAACCCCTAAACCTAACCCTAACTCTAACCTTAACCCCTAAACCTAACCCTAACTCTAACCTTAACCCCTAAACCTAACTCTAACTCTAACCCCTAAACCTAACTCTAACCTTAACCCCTAAACCTAACTCTAACCTTAACCCCTAAACCTAACCACTAACCCTAACTCTAACCTTAACCCCTAAACCTAACTCTAACCTTAACCCCTAAACCTAACCACTAACCCTAACTCTAACCTTAACCCCTAAACCTAACCACTAACCCTAATTCTAACCTTAACTCTAAACCTAACTTAAGTGAGGACTTACTCACTTCTCTGAATTTTTGTTGGTTTACTATTCTTGTAAGGACTTTTGGTAATCACAGTATACTAAAACATGTACAAATACACTGTACACACACACAATGTACACACACTGTACACACACACACACACACACACACACACACACACACACACACACACACACACACACACACACACACACACACACACACACACACACACACACACACACACACACACAATCCATATAAATCAGTCTCCCACTCAAACGTGGGTGGTGAATGTGACACCTGAACGTTGATCCGCATATCATTCAAATGAGAGGTTCCAGCAACTATTTGTCGACAGTTGTGTTATGGATATCCTGCTCTAATCCTGTTGCCTGTTCCAACGTTCTACCTGTAGCGTACATAAACACACCTGAGTTCAAATAATATATGTGTCCTTTCAAATACTTTCAGCGTTTGTCAGAGCCTGTCTGAAGTGCTAGATGGGCAGGGTTTGCACTTTTGCAAGTACTCCGTTGGTTCCACAGCGCCAGACAATCTCAATCAACCACAGCTTAAGTAATTGTAAGAAAACGACTACTAATTGAACCCAGGTCTAGTACATATAACCAGGTGAGCCCAAGAGACAATGCCTTTCCCCTCCTCACAAACTACTGTTTGTTTATGGGATTAGCGTTAGCTGGGAGCTACCCTGATCACCCTCCCAGGGGGATTAAGTCTGGTTCCTGTGTGTGTGTGTGTGTGTGTGTGTGTGTGTGTGTGTGTGTGTGTGTGTGTGTGTGTGTGTGTGTGTGTGTGTGTGTGTGTGTGTGTGTGTGTGTGTGTGTGGGTGGGTGCGCGTGTGTGTGCGTGTGTTCTCATGTGATTGTCTTCTCAGCGTGTGTGCGCACACTCATGTATGGACAGACGGGTCAAGTGCTTGCATTTCTCCTAGTCTGATAATGTCAGTTAAGGACGGCTCGTTGACACACTGACACACATGAGAGGATCGACAGAGTAAACATTTATCATAGGCTGAGCCAACATGAAAAAGGCCAGTCTGCTTGTCTTCAAGGAATAACAGAAAATGCAGCAAAGACTAGGTCTACATCCCAAAACAGTGTCATTTGGGATGCACACTAAGTGTCCAAAAGACTGTGAAGTATTTGCAGTTAATCATGTCAGTAATGGTAGTTCATCATATTGGAGCTGTAGCTCCGCCCACCGGTGAAGTTGGAGCAGGGCATGCTGGGCGATCTCCAGCTCAGAGAAGAAGATCAGCTGCAGAGAAGTCAAGTGAGAGAAAGTTCCAGCCATCCTTGTGTTTTCCCACCAGTTCGCTTACATTGTGTTAGACAAGGCCAGTGTGCGTCCTTGTTGATATGTAAGTACATATTTCGTATCTTTCAGGTGTTTATGTAATATTTATGGTTATGCTATTTAGTAGTTTCTACTGCGAGCCAGCTATCTTGAGATGGCTAGCTCTGTTTTGGTTGTCATATCATTTGGGACATGTAACCCTGTATTTGTAAAGGATAATGTCCCCCTGTGCGTTGTTTATATGCCCTGTAATTGTATGGGTGTATGGTACATCACGGAGGCCGAGCAGTTTCCGTACCAGGCAGTGATGCAACCAGTCAGGATGCTCTCGATGTTGCAGCTGTCATGACGTTGGCCTGGGGGTAGGTTTATGACAGTCATAAATACCTCTTTCCCCCCTCCCCCGTTCCTCTTCCCTACTGATGTGACATTAGAAAGCCCCTTTGGTTAACATAGAGATTCTGGGAACATCAGAAGTTGGGGGGAAATGAACTATATTCTGGTAATCCGACCAACTGAACATATGCGGTGGTACTTAAGGTATATTATGTCAGTTCGGTTTCCCTCTGACACATTCTCATCAATGATAGAATGACATAAACTCTACTGTGGAAAGTCTAAACATCAGAGGTATCTGATTCACATGGAATTGTTGTTTAATTGAAATGTTTGAATATTAAATTATTTGTGAAGAGATGAAATGTAATTTTAGCTTCCAAATGAGAGATTTGGGTTTTCATAAGTTTGGGCCTCTGCTCAACCAGGGGCCCGCCCCTGTGAAGAGACATGGGTTACAAACTTTTCAGACACACCCCTCTCCCTCCACTATATAAAGCCATTGACAAAAATATAACCTTCTGTTCCGAGGAGATGAGGGTGACGATCCCATGTCAGAATGGTTCAGATAATAACTACAGAACTAAGCCAACATCAGCATGAACTTTGGTTGTGAATGGTATGAACTTTGAACTCGTATTCACTACAGAAGTGATACCTCCTAGCCGTTGAGTTAGCAACAGCTGCTACAAACGCAGGTTAGGAAGGACAGTCAGAGTATCCCGTCTACTACACAACGATGTTACTACAACGTATCCAGTGACCACCAGAGACATTCTTCAAAGGACAGAGGACTCGGTTTGGCAACACGGTCTTCCATCTACCACCAACCTACTGAAGCGCAGCTCAGAGTAAATATTTATTGCATTTTCCTTTTCCAAATGGGCGGTAATTTAGAATGCATAAGATACTGTATTTACGATAGCACAGCTTCGCCTCTGTTCCAGTCTCCCGCTCTTTAACTAAAACCCAGCCCCCTTTCCTTTGTGTAACAAGCTGTCATATCTGTTCCGCCCGCTAGGGACGTTTTTCTTTATGACGGCAATTTGTAATCAAGTTATGATTTAATTGTGTATGTGTGATTCTGTGTGATTAGTTAGGTATTTAGTAAATAAATAATTAAACCCAATTTTGTATTGCTGATTCAACTTGTTAGCCAGGATTCTTGCAGATAACCAAGGATTTACAACTTTCAGATGAGACTGAATAAGATGACGATTAATGTTGACTGCTATTGATGTAAAATATTACTAAATCTTTAAGAGTTTATTCGGAAGATAACAGCTCTATAAATATTATTTCGTGGTGTCCCTCTCTAGTTAATTACATTTACATGATTAGTTCAATCAGGTAATATTAATTACGGAGAAAATTATTTTATAGAATAGCATGTCATAGCAATTAATCCGGCAAAGCCAAAGACACGACACAGCTGTTGAACCTTTTGAGGATCTGAGGACCCATGACAAATCTTTTTAGTTTCCTGAGGGGGAATAGGCTTTGTCGTGCCCTGTTCACGATTGTCTTGGTGTGTTTGGACGATTCTAGTTTGTTGGTGATGTGGACACCAAGGAACTTGAAGTTCTCAACCTGCTACACTACAGCCCCGTCGATGAGAATGGGGGCATGCTCGGTCCTCCTTTTCCTGTAGTCCACAATCATCTCCTTTGTCTTGATTATGTTGAGGGATAGGTTGTTATTCTGGCACCACCCGGCCAGGTCTCTGACCTCCTCCCTATAGGCTGTCTCGTCGTTGTCGGTGATTAGGCCTACCACTGTTGTGTCGTCTGCAAACTTAATGATGGTGTTGGAGTCGTGCCTGGCCATGCAGTTGTGGGTGAACAGGGAGAACAGGAGGGGACTGAGCACGCACCCCTGAGGGGCTCCAGTGTTGAAGATCAGCGTGGCAGATGTGTTGCTACCTACCCTCACCACCTGGGGACGGCCCGTCAGGAAGTCCAGGATCCAGTTCCAGAGGGAGGTGTTTAGTGCCAGGATCCTTAGCTTAGTGATGAGCTTTGAGGGTACTATGGTGTTGAACGCTGAGCTGTAATAAATTAATAGCATTCTCACGTAGGCGTTCCTTTTGTCCAAGTGGGAAAGGGCAGTGTGGAGTGCAATAGAGACTGCATCATCTGTGGATCTATTTGGGCGGTATGCAAATTGGAGTGGGTCTACTGTTTCTGGGATAATGGTGTTAATGTAAGCCATTACCAGCATTTCAAAGCACTTCATGGTTACGGATGTGAGTGCTACGGGTCTGTAGTCATTTAGACAGGTTGCATTAGTGTTCTTGGGAACAGAGACTGGTGGTCTGCTTGAAACATGTGGTATTACAGACTCAATCAGGGACATTGAAAATGTCAGTGAAACACCTGCCAGTTGGTAGTGCGTACGGCCCAGTACATCACTGGGGCTAAGCTGCCTGCCATCCAGGACCTCTACACCAGGCGGTGTCAGAGGAAGGCCCTAAAAACTGTCAAAGACCTCAGCCACCCCAGTCATAGAATGTTCTCTCTACTACCGCACGGCAGGCGGTACCGTAGCACCATCTCTAGGACCAAAAGACTTCTCAACAGCTTTTACCTCCAAGCCATAAGACTCCTGAACAAGTATTCAAATGGCTACCCGGACTATTTGCATTGTCCACCCCCCCCCCAACCCCTCTTTTACGCCGCTGCTAGTCTCTGTTATTCATATATGTGTAGTCACTTTAACTATACATTCATGTACATACTACCTCAATTAGCCCGACCAACCAGTGCTACCGCACATTGGCTACCTGGACTATCTGCATTGTGTCCCGCCACCCACCACCCGCCAACCCCTCTTTTACGCTACTGCTACTCTCTGTTTATCATATATGCATAGTTACTTTAACCATACCTACATGTACATACTACCTCAATTAGCCCGACCAACCGGTGCCTGTATATAGCCTCGCTACTGTATATAGCCTCGCTACTGTATATAGCCTCGCTACTGCATATAGCCTCGCTACTGTATACAGCCTCGCTACTGTTATAGCCTCACTACTTTATATAGCCTCGCTACTGTATATAGCCTCACTACTGTATATAGCCTCGCTACTGTATATAGCCTCACTACTGTATATAGCCTCACTACTGTATATAGCCTCGCTACTGTATATAGCCTCGCTACTGTTATTTTTCACTGTCTGTTTACTGTTGTTTTTATTTCTTTACTTATCTATTGTTTACCTAATACCAATTTTTTTATTAAAAATCGCACTGTTGTTTAGGGCATTTCACTGTAAGGTCTACTACACCTGTTGTATTCGGCGCACGTGACAAATAAACTTTGATTTGATTTATATGGGTATTACATTGTATTTCCCTGTTTAGAAGTATTCCAGTTCATTGTGCAGTTGTAGCCCAGTACTGGAGATGATAGTGCTATGCTTTGTAGTACACGTGCAGGGCACCCCTTTGATCTCAAATTAGTACAGTCACATTCTATTGCACTGTATGGTCCTGTATCGCATTATGTTATAGTCATGCATATTGTTTTGAAGAGATGTGTGTTGGAGATTGTACCCTGTCACTCACTATTGTATCTTTATTTCTCTCTTTGCACACACACACACACACACACACACACACACACACACACACACACACACACACACACACACACACACACACACACACACACACACACACACACACACACACACACACACACACACACACTTTGGTTGAAGCAAGTTGCCAGACAATTCAGTGCCTTATCCCATCTATACAGCGTACACTGTGCTGTGCTGTTCTGTGCCTGTTTATCTTCAGCGTTGTTAAACCACCTCAACTGGAATCTGTCTGTCATCTGTGTACCAGCACACCGGAGAGAACACATAAAGTAGAACCTAACCTGAAGAATATACAGTCTCCCAGTCCTCACTTACACTAAGCGTTTCAAACTTATTCCGAGACCTTGGGGAAATTAAGACATAATCCCCCCCATTGCGATGCCATCACAAAAGACATGCATCAACAGAAGCATGGTGACTCAAGCTAATTTGTGTCATTTTGTGGTTTAGGGAGTTCTGTATTTGAGCCACATTTTAAACTGGTTGCTTGCGTGCGTGTTTCCTCGCTATTGTGTGTATGTGTGTGTTTGCACGCTATTGTGTGTGTATGTGTGTGTTTGCACGCTCAGACACTCATGCACACACACAAAAAAGGTGCAGCGAAATGGCTCATGTGTGTGTATGTGTGTCCATGTTTACGTGCATGCTTGTGTGTGTCCCCATGTGTGTCTCTCTAGTGTTTGTGTGTCTGTCTGCGTCATCACCACCAAATTACTTCCTGTGCTGCTGTGGTGTGGGAGTGTGTCCCTATCAGGGGGTCATTACAGACTAATACCCTGTGATTGCCTGTCCTGTGAGTGAAAGCAGACAGAGGCCTTGAACATCATAGGGCCTCCGTGGGATGATGGTGTCTGTCTCATGTGGGGCGGATGAGTGATCTAACAGACAGGCAGGGCTGGTGAGTGTTGGGCTGAGGAAATGCAGTCTCCTTTTCTGTTTCTCTCCCTCTCTTTTTCTCTCTCACTGTCAGTCTTCTCATCTTATTCACTAACTCTCATTTGGTTGTCCTCCTCTCCCTCTTTCTCTCCCTCCCTCTCTCTCCCTCCCTCCCATACCCACTTTCTCTCCCTCTCTCTCCCTCCCATACCCACTTTCTCTCCCTCTCTCTCCATCCCATACCCTCTTTCTCTCCCTCTCTCTCCCTCCCAGACCCACTTTCTCTCTCTCTCTCAATTCAATTCAATTCAAGGGGCTTTATTGGCATGGGAAACATGTGTTAACATTGCCAAAGCAAGTGAGTTAGATATTATACAAAAGTGAAATAAACAATACAAATTAACAGTAAACATTACACATACAGAAGTTTCAAAACAATAAAGACATTACAAATGTTATATTATATATATACAGTGTTGTAACAATGTACAAATGGTTAAAGCACACAAGTTAAAATAAATAAGCATAAATATGGGTTGTATTTACAATGGTGTTTGTTCTTCACTGGTTGTCCTTTTCTTGTGGCAACAGGTCACAAATCTTGCTGCTGTGATGGCACACTGTGGTGTTTCACCCAGTAGATATGGGAGTTTATCAAAATTGGATTTGTTTTCAAATTCTTTGTGGATCTGTGTAATCTGAGGGAAATATGTCTCTCTAATATGGTCATACATTGGGCAGGAGGTTAGGAAGTGCAGCTCAGTTTCTCTCTCTCCCTCCCATACCCACTTTCTCTTTCTCCCTCCCTCTATCTCCCTCCCATACCCACTTTCTCTTCCTCTCGTATTTATTTTATACATCAACACTGTGAAGTCATGTACTAGTATAATAAGTTCTCCAGCCCTTTGGCCCACACACACACTAGGATGATGCCGATCCCTTTCAGCTGAACAAGCTTCTCTCTTCCCTCTGAGCTGGGATTTGGATGTAGCCATGGCCTTGGTAGCCCTGGCGTTGTGGGCAGTTATGAGGTGAAGGAGGTGATTATTCTAGGTTGACCACAGTCTCTCCCCTACACGGAGGTCGCCATGACGATGATGAGATCCAGGAAGTGAGGTCATAGTGAGGTTTCTATGATTTCTCTGGACTGGCAGAGGTAAGTGGCCAGACATTTTGACTCACTCACTAGTAGAAGTGCGTTTAAACTTTTTGTGCCCTGATATTTAATGTCTACGTAGAGGGAGATGGTTGTCAAGAGGAGAGCTGTCACTGCCGATGCTGGAAGAAGATATTCACCAGCCTGTGCTCAGGCTCCCTTGCCTTCCAATATCTCCTCCCATGTCCATTCCTCCAGATAGCGCTGCTCCTCCCGGCCACGCTGCTTGGTCCCTTGGTGGTGTGTAGTTCTGTCACGGCCGATGTTGGAAGAAGACCAAAGTGCAGCGTGGTGAGCGTACATTTCCCTTTTTATTTAAAATGACGCCAACAAAACAACAAACAAAAGAAACAACCGTGAAGCTTACAGGGCTATAGTGCCACAAACAAAGTTAACTACCCACACTGAAAATAGGGAAAAAGGCAGTGGTGGGCCGTCAGGGCCAGCAAGGCCTTCTCTGCTGGCCTAAACATCATCAGAATATATATATTTTTAAATATATTTTCCCACAAATATGTATTAAATTATTCCCCAGAGTAAGAGTTATACTCTTCATTTCATAGCTTTCCTCTTGGTTGCACTGCTTCCAGCCCCAGGTTGAGATTTGGAGGGCTGGTCCCGTGTGGCTCAGTTGGTAGAGCATGGCGCTTGCAACGCCAGGGTTGTGGGTTCATTCCCCACGGGGGGACCAGGATGAATATGTATGAACTTTCCAATTTGTAGGTCGCTCTGGATAAGAGCGTCTGCTAAATGACTTAAATGTAATGTAATGTCTTTATGTTAGATCTTTTATCCAATCATATTCAGCCATCATGTGTTGCCAGGGGTCTAAAATCTGCCCTCAGGCCTTCAGAATCAACAGTGCGGGCGCTTGTAGCTTATAGGGAATGGAAATGAAAATTTTGTGTCAACCAATCAGCTTTAGAGTTGGCTATTGTACGCCAGCTGGCTGGCTCCAGTGTTACACAGGAGCCAGCTAGCAGGCGTAGTGCGTGCACGTCTTTTGATTGGATTACCAATATTGAGAGGCAGGTCCTATGGGCAGGTCTATGCAGATCTAGGAAACTGAATTTGATAAACAAATTAATTTGCTTACTACTAAGCTGTTTTTTCAACCCACAATGGCGGAAGGAGGAGAAGATATCGATTTGGTCGAGGATATAATTATAACGCCATTCTCAAGATGAACTTTTCAAGAAAAGTTAGACATTGTAAGGAGAGGTCGCCCGCCTCTTACAAAGTTTCAACTACGAGCGCTATCAATGGCTCACAGGCTCCGAGAAGCACTGCAAACTGTACTGCTGGGAATGCCTATTATTTGCAAGTGATCGATTTGGTGTTTGGAGCCACACTGGCTTTGCAAACTTGAGTTGTCTAACCAAGGCAGCAACGAGACACCAAAGTACGGCTGGGCACTTACAAGCAATGGTGCTTTTGAAAACTTTTGGGGACACCGGAGTGGATCTACAGCTCAGCGAACAAGCGCGCAGGGCAACGGAGCTGCACAATGAAAAGGTGAAGGGAAATATTGAAAAGACTCATTGATTGTGTCATGTTTTTGGGTAAACACTGTTTACCCAAAAATGTCAATTTGTCAATTTCAAGGTGACGCAACGCCTGGTTATACTGCGTTGCTGTCTAAATGTATAGTGTCTAGAGCCATGGCATCATAATGATGGTAATAAGAGGTGGATTAATTCGGGTGGGACTGTGTAGTACCTCACTGAAGGCCCAGGCCCCAGGCCCACGGCACGCCACTGGAAAAAGGGCTACCTAAGAATGATTCCCAATCAGAGACAATGATTGACAGCTGTCCCTGATTGAGAACCATACCCGGCCAAAACATAGGTAATAAAGAAACATAGAAAATAAAACATAGAATGCCCACCCCAAATCATACCCTGACCAAACCAACTAGATACATAAAAAGGCTCTCTAAGGTCAGGTGGTGACAAAAACGCACGGTAACTGCTCACTCAAAAATCCTTAACTCTCATGGCATTTAATCCTTAACTCTCATGGCATTTAATCCTTAACTCTCATGGCATTTAATCCTTAACTCTCATGGCATTTAATCCTTAACTCTCATGGCATTTAATCCTTAACTCTCATGGCATTTAATCCTTAACTCTCATGGCATTTAATCCTTAACTCTCATGGCATTTAATCCTTAACTCTCATGGTATTTAATCCTTAACTCTCATGGTATTTAATCCTTAACTCTCATGGCATTTAATCCTTAACTCTCATGGCATTTAATCCTTAACTCTCATGGCATTTAATCCTTAACTCTCATGGCATTTAATCCTTAACTCTCATGGCATTTAATCAGGCCTATAAAACTATAAAACGTCAGGCCCATTTATTTCACTACTTCAGCTCTACATGTATAGAAAACAGCCTTATAGGTTAAAGCCACCAGCTCTATAGCTACACAGCCTTATAGGCTCCAACCACCAGCTCTATAGCTACACAGCCTTATAGGTTATAGCCATCAGCTCTATAGCTACACAGCCTTATAGGTTACAGCCATCAGCTCTATAGCTACACAGCCTTATAGGTTACAGCCACCAGCTCTATAGCTACACAGCCTTATAGGCTCCAACCAACAGCTCTATAGCTACTCTGCCTTATTGGCTCCAACCAACAGCTCTATTGTTACACAGACTTATAGGCTCCAACCACCAGCTCTATAGCTACACAGCCTTATAGGCTCCAACCAACAGCTCTATAGCTACTCTGCCTTATTGGCTCCAACCAACAGCTCTATTGTTACACAGACTTATAGGCTCCAACCACCAGCTCTATAGCTACACAGCCTTATAGGCTCCAACCAACAGCTCTATAGCTACTCTGCCTTATTGGCTCCAACCAACAGCTCTATTGTTACACAGACTTATAGGCTCCAACCACCAGCTCTATAGCTACACAGCCTTATAGGCTCCAACCAACAGCTCCATAGCTACTCTGCCTTATTGGCTCCAACCAACAGCTCTATTGTTACACAGACTTATAGGCTCCAACCACCAGCTCTATAGCTACACAGCCTTATAGGCTCCAACCACCAGCTCTATAGCTACACAGCCTTATAGGTTACAACCACCAGCTCTATAGCTACTCTGCCTTATTGGCTCCAACCACCAGCTCTATAGCTACACAGCCTACAACCACCAGGTGCCCATGTCTTTAGAGAGACTGATTGGCCAACAGTCCTATGTTGTGTTTTGTTTCCTGTTTGGATCCCAGGAAGAGTGGCCGCTGACTTGGCAGCAGCTAGTTGGGGATCCTAATAAAGTACTAAATACTAAATAAATACTATCCAGTATCCTTTATACAAAAAATAAGGCACTCCCCATGTTTGGTAAAGAATTTAAAAAGCCTTTATAAATTGGACTATCAGAATCCAGTCCCCCTCTTCACCACTCACCAGGTTATCATTCCTTCAGGCTATCGGCTTGTCACCCCCCCCATTCCCACCCCGCCCCTCCACGCGCACACACTTAAATCCTTACGCACTGATAAGGCCTAACAACAGACCCCAGACCAGGTCACCAATGATAAGAGTGCATTCCTTCCTCAACTGTTACCATCTGAGTGTTTTCCATGTCTCTCTCTCTCTCTCTCTCTCTCTCTCTCTCTCTCTCTCTCTCTCTCTCTCTCTCTCTCTCTCTCTCTCTCTCTCTCTCTCTCTCTCTCTCTCCCTTCTTCCAGGTTCCTTTGAAAGTGAAAGGTGTGGTGTAGTAGTTTACCTTTCTGAAGATGGCGATAGCGTCAGACACGATGCTGAGTTTGGCCCATGCCTCCTTATCGCTGCACAGAGCCACAGGGATATGCTTCACAGTCTTAGCTGCCTCCACAAACTCCTTGTAGCCAAAAGTCTCCTCTGAGGGAGTCTGAGAGAGAGAGGGAAAGAGATGGCGAGAGAGAGGGGGCAGACAGAGAGGGAGAGATAATGTTCGAGTCTAATAACACTCACTACAGTGATATACTATTGAAGTCTGTTTTGGTCCCCAGCAGGTACACGGCAGTCCACCATTTTCTCTCTCTCTCTCTCTCTCTCTCTCTCTCTCTCTCTCTCTCTCTCTCTCTCTCTCTCTCTCTCTCTCTCTCTCTCTCTCTCTCTCTCTCTCTCTCTCTCTCTCTCTCTCTCTCTCTCTCTCTCTCTCTCTCTCTCTCTCTCCTTCCAGGTTCCAATGGAAGCCCACATTGTTGTGCGTGATGTTTACTCTTTACGTATTGGATCTCTCACTAGTTTAGTTCATTATGTTGTTTAGTTTGGAGTTAGGTAACATGACCTGAGACTGTCATTATGTTGTTTAGTTTAGAGTTAGGTAACATGACCTGAGACTGTCATTATGTTGTTTGTTTGGATTTTCCACCCCACTTGCAGAAGTTTGGCGTTCCACAATAGCCTCGGTTTATGAGGTTCAATTTCATTTGAAGTGGCCGCAGAGAAAGCACAATGGCTTTTCGCAGGATGAGTTAAAGTAACTGTCTAGTGTTTCCAGATTTCTATAAAATATGACCTATAATTAATTACAATATAAGTTAAATAGTTTATGTAGTTATAGTAGTTATGTTAAAAACATATTTTCTGTGTTGGAATGGTGTGGGGATACCCCAGCAAAATAATGGTGTAGGTGTATATCGACCATAAAAAACATGAATGCGAGTAGACTGCTGATTTGCCAGCTCCTTCTCCTCAGGAGGATGACATCGTCCACTATGAGGGAATTACAAGTATTTTTTAAACGGTCTTTTTGAGATACAAGTTTGGAGTGTTCTTTTTTCTTTTTTCCCCTCCAATTTATGCTTTAGCCACAAATATGAATAAAGGATGAGTCAGCAACATTATCTGGGTTTGAGTTAACAGAATATGAACTTTTAATAGTGAGATTTTCACTGGACAGTTACTTTAAGAAATTAGTTCAGAGAAAGTGGGTGCGGTCAGTGTCTTGTCTTCCACTACTGATATTGGTAGAGTGATTTTGTGGGGATAGCAGGAAAGAATCCGCAAGCAGTGAGTCATCACAATTAGGCCTAACCCTAATTATCCAGAGAAAATGGCTCCTACTGGCTCAATTACAGAGATAACAAGGAGATCACACCCTGGACAGAAAGAGAGAGAAACAGCCGGGACATCTTTAAAGTCCTCCTCCAGTCTCCTTTTCACCTCAATTAACACCTGATTTACTACTTGATTAAAGGTCTTATTCACATTGGCTACGGAGAGCATGTTCACACAGTCGTCCAGAACAGCTGGTGTTCTCACACATGGTTCAGTGTTGCTTCAGGGTTGGGGTGTAGGGTTTGAGCATAGCCTGAAGGTAGGGAGGGGAAGTTCCCTTGCTGCTCTGTAGGCAAGCCTTGTAGTGGATTCCACCTTCGACTGGAAGCCAATGGAGTGTACGGATGAGCGGGGTGACATGGGAGAACTTATGAAAGTCTGGATATAGTTTGGATGTAGTCAGCCCAGCTCTGGTAGACCACAGTCTTAATGAGAAGCAGACCAGGGGCCGTTGGGGTTTTGTGTGTGATACATTACAACCCTCTCGGCTCCACTGGACTGTGTAACACATCATAGAGACAGGCAGACAGGTCTCCACAGGGCACGCTGCGACTGTGTTCACCTCAGGCCCCCTCCTGTGGACACATCTCATTAAATCTCACTCAATCTCCAAGATTGACACCTGATGAGTCGCTCATTCCTCTCAGTTGCCAGATTTCACACTCATCCCCTATGGGACCTGTGTGGGTGTCAGTCGAAAACTTCTGACACAGTGAGCCCCAATGGACGCCGTTTCAATGACACATGCTGGTAATCAAAATAAATGAGAGGACGACACAATAAAACACCACACAGCTGTGCAGGCCTGATCCCCTGTGGATCTCAACTCTTGAGGATTGTGTTGCTTGAGAGTAATTCCTGGTATTTTCTCTTTCTAAAGCCCCATGGAATTCCATCTCTCTTTACCCCTTTTAGTTGAAAATAAACTAGAAATCAGCAAGAATGTAAATGAAAGCCAGACTCAGACCTAGAATGCATCCCAAATGGCACCCTATTCCCTATATATATAGTGCACTACTTTTGACCAGAGCCCCATGCGCCCTGGTCAAAATAAGTGCACTATAAAGGGAATAGGCTGCCATTTGGTGCTCAGACTCAGTGTTTGTCTTCTCCTGTATCCTGAGCTAATTGGTTGAACATGCAGCCAAGAAGACCGATAAGGTGAAAGGCTGAACTAGCAGAAAGCCAAGACATGCTCCAGCCTGAAACTCTCCTTTCGCCCCAGTCTCTTTTGTTTAGGAAGTAGAAGTGCTTTATATGCTGTAGTTCCGGATGGATGGGCAATATGTATGGCCGAGCACAACCCCAGACACGCAAATGTAGGCGAGCTAAAACGTTAGCGTGACTGGAAAGGATTTGAAGTGAATTCTGAGTTCCTCTCACTTCCTTTTATCCCTTTCAAGTACTTTAAAGCATGTTCCTTCCAATTCCAATATCCATATAAAAAGGGGGGATTCGAGCGAAGGGAAATTAGTTCCTCGCATCCCCAATCCTTTTTCAAACGCGACCAAGCGATGATGACAGCGTTACAACGTTGACTCCATTCCTTCCTATTGGTGGTCTGGTGTCGTCGTGATATTCTTGTCAGGTTCCCAATAGAGTGAGAGTGTGAGAGCACGGGCAGACCTGGGTTCAAATAGTATTTAACAATATTTCAAGTACTTTAGCTGTACTTGAGTGTGAGACTGGCAGGCTGCAGCGAGCAGGGCTCTGGAGCTTTTCACTAGCACGCCAGGGTCATTAGCTGAGGTTTGGATGGCTCTTCAAGAAATATGACAGATATCAAAAAGAACGCTGATGATGATGTACCATGAAACTCAAACTTTGGTTTATCACTCAACAAACCGACCAACCCTCAAAAAACCATTAACTCTCCTAGGATTCGATAGAAATGCCCATGGCAGAAGATGAGTGGTTTCTTCAACAATTGGATTCTCTGTAGAACCCCTTAAACACTATAGTACTATACTTGTGAGGGAGGTTTTTGGGATGTTTTGAGCATGTCTAGTAAAATGTAAATGTAGGGAAACAACAATACGAAAGCTAATTCAAAGTTTATGCAGCAGAACATTTCAGACTTGGGAGAATCAGTAAGAAAGATGGGAGCAAAACAAATACAGATGGTTCTTCAACAAGAGTTACTATGAAAGAAAAGAGGGTTCCTCTACGACAAGAGTTACTACAACATGTGTCCTTGATTTGAAGCGAGTTAACATTCTTGGAACTCGTTCAACTGATGGCGTATGTGTGTTATCCATAAATCATTTAGTCTCCTCTCTCATTCAGTACTCTGCTGGATTGTTACATTTTACGAGAATATCTTTTTTTAAAGCAGCGGTGAATATTTCAACCTGTAATATGTCTGTAATATGTCACATCATCCTGGGAATGCCTAGCAACCAGGTGTCCGCATTTAAATGAGTTGCTGAGGTACTGTTAAGATGTGTAGATAAGATAAGTTAAGAAGATCAGTTAAGACGATCAGTTAAGAACAAGCAACCCAAATAGAGTCTTCACACAAACAAGCTTCATGCTCACAATACATTCAGTCATAACTTTAGTCGTGTAAGACATCATTTAGAGCCCATTTGATAATGAGAAGGAAATACATGACATAACCTCACTGTTATGATTGAGTTGGATATGGTCCTATCTCCTCAGACTGTCACCCATAGAGCTCTATAATAATCTCTATGGCCCCACAGGAAAACAATTATGTTTACTATAGAATACTACAGTACTTACGATAGAATAGTAAACTGTAGCATACTTGTAGAATACTGTACTACACACTGTAGTATCCCTCGATCATGTGTAGTACTTACTATAGAATGTTGTAGGAGGCCATGTGGCTCAGTAGGTTGAGCATGGTGCTTGCAACACCAGGGTTGTGGGTTCAATTCCCACGGGGGACCAGTATGAAAAAGTATAACATGTATGCACTCACTAGCGTAAGTCGCTCTGGAAAAGAGCATCTGCTGAAATGTAAAAGTAGAATACTATAATAAATACTACAGTATTATCCCCCCAACACCAAATAAACCCTGTAGTAAATGGTATAGTAAACTTCCTAAAAACACCACAGTCTGCAAAATCATATCATTTAACTATAGAAAATACTACAGTATTTACTTTGCATATACCAGCCATCACGGTTGACAACTCCATTGTGTCCTCCTCCCAGAGTGCTAAGAACCTTGGCGTGATCCTGGACAACACCCTGTCGTTCTCAACTAACATCAAGGCGGTGACCCGTTCCTGTAGGTTCATGCTCTACAACATTCGCAGAGTACGACCCTGCCTCACGCAGGAAGCGGCGCAGGTCCTAATCCAGGCACTTGTCATCTCCCGTCTGGATTACTGCAACTCGCTGTTGGCTGGGCTCCCTGCCTGTGCCATTAAACCCCTACAACTCATCCAGAACGCCGCAGCCCGTCTGGTGTTCAACTTTCCCAAGTTCTCTCACGTCACCCCGCTCCTCCGCTCTCTCCACTGGCTTCCAGTTGAAGCTCGCATCCGCTACAAGACCATGGTGCTTGCCTACGGAGCTGTGAGGGGAACGGCACCTCCGTACCTTCAGGCTCTGATCAGGCCCTACACCCAAACAAGGGCACTGCGTTCATCCACCTCTGGCCTGCTCGCCTCCCTACCTCTGAGGAAGTACAGTTCCCGCTCAGCCCAGTCAAAACTGTTCGCTGCTCTGGCACCCCAATGGTGGAACAAACTCCCTCACGACGCCAGGTCAGCGGAGTCAATCACCACCTTCCGGAGACACCTGAAACCCCACCTCTTTAAGGAATACCTAGGATAGGATAAAGTAATCCTTCTAACCCCCCCCCCCCTTAAAAGAGTTAGATGCACTATTGTAAAGTGGTTGTTCCACTGGATATCATAAGGTGAATGCACCAATTTGTAAGTCGCTCTGGATAAGAGCGTCTGCTAAATGACTTAAATGTAATGTAATGTAAATGTAATATACCCTGTCCATTCCCCTCTCCCCCATGGCCCAATTTATGCCACCCGTAAGTGAAAAACGTATATGCCAAGTGTAGACCACGTTGTGTTCCATACAGGTTATCAAAAAGTGCAGAATCTCCTCTGAAGTATCCATTCAGACCCCGGTCCTACCTAGAGGTTATGGAAAATGTGCTCTTTGTGTATTTACCCAGTAGGTTTCCTCAAGGAGTATCCATTCAGACCCCGGTCCTACCTAGAGGTTATGGAAAATGTGCTCTTTGAGTATTTACCCAGTAGGTTTCCTCAAGGAGTATCCATTCAGACCCCGGTCCTACCTAGAGGTTATGGAAAATGTGCTCTTTGAGTATTTACCCAGTAGGTTTCCTCAAGGAGTATCCATTCAGACCCCGGTCCTACCTAGTGGTTATGGAAAATGTGCTCTATGAGTATTTACCCAGTAGGTTTCCTCAAGGAGTATCCATTCAGACCCCGGTCCTACCTAGTGGTTATGGAAAATGTGCTCTTTGAGTATTTACCCAGTAGGTTTCCTCAAGGAGAAAGCCTCCACATCTATTTCAAAGATAATAAAAACAAACACTATAGTAAATAATACAGTAATGTCCGCAAAAACACTAAAGTAAATATTACAATCTGCAAAAACACTACATGACTGACTATAGTATATACTACATTTATTTTACTACATTATTTATACTATAGTTAACTGTAAACTAACTACGGTATACTAGATTAAATACTACAGGACTAAAGTCTGAAAAAAAAACGACAGTGAATATTACAGTAAAGTATTTATACCAATGTATACAATAGTGTTTTTTCATGTGGGGAGGCGACACGACTATCACTGTTCATGAAGTCCACAGAGTGGCAGTCGGAGATATATAATGTGTCATCATCCAGCAGGTTCTGGAAGCCATTCAATTAGTCCATGCTGGGTTGGGCCAGACTGAGCCGGGGGAAACGTGAGCCCAACACTGAACTGTAATGTTTTCCTTGGGTTCCTCAACGTCAAGTCTCTCTCTCTCTGTGTCAGGATGTGTATCTCTCTCTCTCTATGTGTCAGAATGTGTATCTCTCTCTCTCTGTGTGTCAGGATGTGTATCTCTCTCTCTCTCTGTGTGTCAGGATGTGTATCTCTCTCTCTCTGTGTGTCAGGATGTGTATCTCTCTCTGTGTGTCAGGATGTGTATCTCTCTCTGTGTGTCAGGATGTGTATCTCTCTCTGTGTGTCAGGATGTGTATCTCTCTCTCTCTCTGTGTCAGGATGTGTATCTCTCTCTGTGTGTCAGGATGTGTATCTCTCTCTGTGTGTCAGGATGTGTATCTCTCTCTCTTTGTGTGTCAGGATGTGTATCTCTCTCTGTGTGTCAGGATGTATATCTCTCTCTCTCTGTGTGTCAGGATGTGTATCTCTCTCTGTGTGTCAGGATGTATATCTCTCTCTCTCTCTCTCTCTCTCTCTCTCTCTCTCTCTCTCTCTGTGTCAGGATATGTATCTCTCTCTGTGTGTCAGGATGTGTATCTCTCTCTCTCTGTGTGTCAGGATATGTAATGTAGCCCACAAACCACATCTCCATCTCTGAGCGGTGTATGTGGGGTTGGGGGGGGGGTTCTGTGTGTGTGTATTTGTGTATGCATGTGTGCCCCGTGTGCATCTGTGCGTGTGTGTGTGTGTCTGCCTTTTCAACTGTTCGACTGCTAGCAAAAAGCCTCTCAGGTCACAAGCACTACCAGCTGGGTCCTGTTTCTGTTTCCTCTCGCTAGCGAGGAGTGCCGACTGGACTCAACTCGAAGCAGACTTTATTCAATGGGGTATCATGTCTACATCAGCATAGTGTTGCATAACATACCGGCAGATACAAAACAGCTGCTGTCGTCTAGGATACTAAATTGCCCGGCAGTGAAAAGTGAAAGCCAGGGAGGTGAGTTGAACGTATGTGGTTGGACAGCCTGACTGCTCAGTACTCAACATGGTCTACAACGGTTTCCTCTTCTGTCCGCAGGGACTGAAACACTGTACCATAATCACACACCACACTTTAAATGGTCTCACGTAAACACACATTCTGCAGTGCACCCCAAAATCCTATACCGTATACAATGATTTTGTATATAGTATCATGATATGATGATCATATTCATGAGTATATCCACACGTGACCGAGCACACATACACGTACACGCACTCTCACACACACACACACAGGGCAAAAATTATCTTCCCAACCCTGGTTTGACTCCTCATTTTTCAGACGGTCCCTCTCTCTGCTCCCATTGTCTACACGATCACAAATAGAACCAGAGACGATACTATTTTTAAAATCTTTTCTGGGAAGATAATAAGTAACCCTAACCGTAGGTTTATATCAGGCCGTTTCTCTCTTTCATGTTCAGATTACTTGGAGAGGCATTGCAATCGAACAATGCAATTGAGGCCTAATTGTTGTTAGTTTAAAATTTAAATAACAACAAATGTAAACTGTAAAAGTGTATATTGACAAAAAAAATGATTTAGCTTATTTGTTTTACCATCTGCTAACAACATTAGCTTATCCAAACAGACTGGCATCCAGGTCACTTCAGTAAACCACTCAGTAGTCATTACAGTTCTGTACATCTAAATGCTCTTCAACCGATCGCTGCCCACACCTGCCCGCCCGCCCAGCATCACTACTCTGGACGGGTTCTGACTTAGAATATGTGGACAACTACAAATACCTAGGTGTCTGGTTAGACTGTAAACTCTCCTTCCAGACTCACATTAAGCATCTCCAATCCAAAATTAAATCTAGAATCAGCTTCTTATTTCGCAACAAAGCATCCTTCACTCATGCTGCCAAACATACCCTCGTAAAACTGACTATCCTACCGATCCTTGACTTCGACGATGTCATTTACAAAATAGCCTCCAACACTCTACTCCGCAAATTGGATGCAGTCTATCACAGTGCCATCTGTTTTGTCACCAAAGCCCCATATACTACCCACCATTGTGACCTGTATGCTCTCGTTGGCTGGCCCTCGCTTCATACTCGTCGCCTAACCCACTGGCTCCAGGTCATTGCTAGGTAAAGCCCCGCCTTATCTCAGCTCACTGGTCACCATAGCAGCACCCACTGGTAGCACGCGCTCCAGCAGGTATATTTCACTGGTCACCCCCAAAGCCAATTCCTCCTTCGGCTGCCTTTCCTTCCAGTTCTCTGCTGCCAATGACTGGAACGAATTGCAAAAATCACTGAAGCTGGAGACTCATATCTCCCTCACTAGCTTTAAGCACCAGCTGTCAGAGCAGCTAATAGATCACTGCACCTGTACATAGCCCATCTGTAATTAGCTCATCCAACTACCTCATCCCCATACTGTTATCTATTTGATTTATTTTGCTCCTTTGCACCCCACTATCTCTACTTGTACACTCATCTTCTGCACATCTATCACTCCAGTGATCAATTGCTATATTGTAATTATTTCGCCACCATGGCCTATTTATTGCCTTACCTCCGTTATCCTACCTCATTTGCACACACTGTATATTGACTTTTTATATTGTATTATTGACTGTATGTTTGTTTATTCCATGTGTAACTCTGTGTTGTTGTATGTGTATGCTGCTTTGCTTTATCTTGGCCAGGTCGCAGTTGTAAATGAGAACTTGTTCTCAACTAGCCTACCTGGTTAAATACAGGTGGGAGGAGAATCCTGTCTTTCCAAGTAAATAAAATAAAATATTATTAGACTATAGTTTACTACAGTGTCTGTAAAGAAATAGCCTATTGATAATGGAAAGAAGTGGAGGGCACTCAACCAATGTGAGTCAAGGTGCAATCAAACAAATGTATTATCATTGAAAAGGAAATGGCCGAACTCGCACATACAGTGGGGAGAACAAGTATTTGATACACTGCCGATTTTGCAGGTTTTCCTACTTACAAAGCATGTAGAGGTCTGTAATTTTTATCATAGGTACACTTCAACTATGAGAGACGGAATCTAAAACAAAAATCCAGAAAATCACATTGTATGATTTTTAAGTAATTAATTTGCATTTTATTGCATGACATAAGTATTTGATACATCAGAAAAGCAGAACTTAATATTTGGTACAGAAACCTTTGTTTGCAATTACAGAGATCATACGTTTCCTGTAGTTCTTGACTAGGTTTGCACACACTGCAGCAGGGATTTTGGCCCACTCCTCCCTACAGATCTTCTCCAGATCCTTCAGGTTTCGGGGCTGTCGCTGGGCAATACGGACTTTCAGCTCCCTCCAAAGATTTTCTATTGGGTTCAGGTCTGGAGACTGGCTAGGCCACTCCAGGACCTTGAGATGCTTCTTACGGAGCCACTCCTTAGTTGCCATGGCTGTGTGCTTCGTGTCGTTGTCATGCTGGAAGACCCAGCCACGACCCATCTTCAATGCTCTTACTGAGGGAAGGAGGTTGTTGGCCAAGATCTCGCGATACATGGCCCCATCCATCCTCCCCTCAATACGGTGCAGTCGTCCTGTCCCCTTTGCAGAAAAGCATCCCCAAAGAATGATGTTTCCACCTCCATGCTTCACGGTTGGGATGGTGTTCTTGGGGTTGTACTCATACTTCTTCTTCCTCCAAACACGGCGAGTGGAGTTAGACCAAAAAGCTATATTTTTGTCTCATCAGACCACATGACCTTCTCCCATTCCTCCTCTGGATCATCCAGATGGTCATTGGCAAACTTCAGACAGGCCTGGACATGCACTGGCTTAAGCAGGGGGACCTTGCGTGCGCTGCAGGATTTTAATCCATGACGGCGTAGTGTGTTACTAATGGTTTTCTTTGAGACTGTGGTCCCAGCTCTCTTCAGGTCATTGACCAGGTCCTGCCGTGTAGTTCTGGCCTGATCCCTCACCTTCCTCATGATCATTGATGCCCCACGAGGTGAAATCTTGCATGGAGCCCCAGACCGAGGGTGATTGACCGTCATCTTGAACTTCTTCCATTTTCTAATAATTGCGCCAACAGTTGTTTCCTTCTCACCAAGCTGCTTGCCTATTGTCCTGTAGCCCATCCCAGCCTTGTGCAGGTCTACAATTGTATCCCTGATGTCCTTACACAGCTCTCTGGTCTTGGCCATTGTGGAGAGGTTGGAATCTGTTTGATTGTGTGTGGACAGGTGTCTTTTATACAGGTAACGAGTTCAAACAGGTGCAGTTAATACAGGTAATGAGTGGAGAACAGGAGGGCTTCTTAAAGAAAAACTAACAGGTCTGTGAGAGCCGGAATTCTTACTGGTTGGTAGGTGATCAAATACTTATGTCATGCAATAAAATGCAAATTAATTACTTAAAAATCATACAATGTGATTTTCTGGATTTTTGTTTTAGATTCCGTCTCTCATAGTTGAAGTGTACCT
Source organism: Salvelinus fontinalis (assembly GCF_029448725.1). Lineage (NCBI taxonomy): Eukaryota > Metazoa > Chordata > Actinopteri > Salmoniformes > Salmonidae > Salvelinus > Salvelinus fontinalis. The sequence continues at coordinate 433,487 of NW_026600268.1, forward strand.
ATGATAAAAATTACAGACCTCTACATGCTTTGTAAGTAGGAAAACCTGCAAAATCGGCAGTGTATCAAATACTTGTTCTCCCCACTGTAGGTTACCATGGTGAGTGAGCGTTTTCATTTTCCAGCTGGCTACCTTTTGTCTTTTCACTGTCTTTCCATCTGTCTCTCTTTTTTTTCTGTCTGTCTGTCTGTCTGTCTGTCTGTCTGTCTGTCTGTCTCTCTTTCTCTCTTTCTCTCTTTCTCTCTTTCTCTCCTCTTCAGTCCACATTTCTATTGGCAGAGCTGTGCATACCTAAACTAGAAGGGGAGGGGAAAGGTCCCTAATGACACACCCCAATGGGAACGTAAATGAGAATGTCAGAGACTCACTAGAAAGCTCGTGAAATCCGACATCCCGGCATCGCCTCATTTTCCAAGTTCTCCCTCAACTAACAATGTCTCTGTCTCTTTTCATTCCTGCTCTCTAACATGGAAAACCTGTCAGACTAAGAGCCATGGGTCTCCTGTGTTGTTGAACAGTAACACAGTTAACAGCTAGCTCGCTAGCTAGTTAGCCCCCCGTTGACTTCCATAGGGTTGTTATTGAGAGGCCATTGGGGACTAATATGGCCGCTCAGTTGCTCATATAATTGCGCTTCTGTAAACAACCCGGACCATCAGTCACAGGAAAACAAAAATAACCCCTTTCTACTGAAACATCCCAAACAAAATACTACAACAAGTAGTTTGGATGATGGCTGAGACTCCCATTGACCTGGTGATCTCCTCAGTCCCAAAACACTGATTGGGATTGACATAGAATTATGCAGAACTGTTTTTTATTTTATTTATTTATTTCACCTTTATTTAACTAGGCAAGTCAGTTAAGAACAAATTCCTATTTACAATGACGGCCTACCAAAAGGCCTCCTGCGGAGACGGGGACTGGGATTAAATAAAAAAAGCTCTTACAATATTCGACCCTACTCAACTTAGCTTACTGTTCTGACTTGGTGGTGCACATGTAGCCTATAGCCTGTTTTAGAGAATTGTCATCATTGAATATTGTAAGAGCTTTCATTGTCTGCTTATATGCCCCCTTTATTTATTCTACGGTTCTGACTTGGTGTACAGGGAGAATACTGTAAGAACGGCCCATGTTCTGAATTCTGTCGCTGTACATTTCAAAAGTCAGCCATATCAGCTATGTTTTTCTGGGGGAAATGGTTCAACATTTTTTTTTGCTCACAACCGCTGTCATTTAAAAAGTAAAATCACTGGGGAACAGTAGCAATGTGTGGGTAAAATGACTGGGGAACAGTTGCAGTGTGTGGGTAAAATGACTGGGGAACAGTAGCAATGTGTGGGTAAAATGACTGGGGAACAGTAGCAATGTGTGGGTAAAATGACTGGGGAACAGTTGCAGTGTGTGGGTAAAATGACTGGGGAACAGTAGCAATGTGTGGGTAAAATGACTGGGGAACAGTAGCAATGTGTGGGTAAAATGACTGGGGAACAGTAGCAATGTGTGGGTAAAATGACTGGGGAACAGTAGCAATGTGTGGGTAAAATGACTGGGGAACAGTAGCAATGTGTGGGTAAAATGACTGGGGAACAGTTGCAGTGTGTGGGTAAAATGACTGGGGAACAGTTGCAGTGTGTGGGTAAAATGACTGGGGAACAGTTGCAGTGTGTGGGTAAAATGACTGGGGAACAGTAGCAATGTGTGGGTAAAATGACTGGGGAACAGTTGCAGTGTGTGGGTAAAATGACTGGGGAACAGTTGCAGTGTGTGGGTAAAATGACTGGGGAACAGTAGCAATGTGTGGGTAAAATCACTGGGGAACAGTAGCAATGTGTGGGTAAAATGACTGGGGAACAGTAGCAGTGTGTGGGTAAAATGACTGGGGAACAGTTGCAGAGCGTGGGCAAATCACTGGGGAACAGTAGCAGTGTGTGGGTAAAATGACTGGGGAACAGTTGCAGTGTGTGGGTAAAATCACTGGGGAACAGTAGCAGTGTGTGGGTAAAATGACTGGGGAACAGTAGCAGTGTGTGGGTAAAATGACTGGGGAACAGTTGCAGAGCGTGGGCAAATCACTGGGGAACAGTAGCAGTGTGTGGGTAAAATCACTGAGGAACAGTAGCAATGTGTGGGTAAAATCACTGGGGAACAGTAGCAGTGTGTGGGTAAAATCACTGGGGAACAGTAGCAGTGTGTGGGTAAAATCACTGGGGAACAGTTGCAGAGCGTGGGTAAAATCACTGGGGAACAGTAGCAGTGTGTGGGTAAAATCACTGGGGAACAGTTGCAGAGCGTGGGTAAAATCACTGGGGAACAGTAGCAGTGTGTGGGTAAAATCACTGGGGAACAGTAGCAGTGTGTGGGTAAAATCACTGAGGAACAGTAGCAGTGTGTGGGTAAAATCACTGAGGAACAGTAGCAGTGTGTGGGTAAAATCACTGAGGAACAGTAGCAGTGTGTGGGTAAAATCACTGGGGAACAGTTGCAGAGCGTGGGTAATATCACTGGGGAACAGTAGCAGTGTGTGGGTAAAATCACTGGGGAACAGTTGCAGAGCGTGGGTAAAATCACTGGGGAACAGTAGCAGTGTGTGGGTAAAATCACTGGGGAACAGTAGCAGTGTGTGGGTAAAATAACTGAGGAACAGTAGCAGTGTGTGGGTAAAATCACTGAGGAACAGTTGCAGTGTGTGGGTAAAATCACTGAGGAACAGTAGCAGTGTGTGGGTAAAATGACTGGGGAACAGTTGCAGTGTGTGGGTAAAATCACTGGGGAACAGTAGCAGTGTGTGGGTAAAATGACTGAGGAACAGTAGCAGTGTGTGGGTAAAATCACTGGGGAACAGTAGCAGTGTGTGGGTAAAATCACTGGGGAACAGTAGCAGTGTGTGGGTAAAATTACTGAGGAACAGTAGCAGTGTGTGGATAAAATCACTGGGGAACAGTAGCAGTGTGTGGGTAAAATCACTGGGGAACAGTAGAAGTGTGTGGGTAAAATGACTGGGGAACAGTTGCAGTGTGTGGGTAAAATCACTGGGGAACAGTAGCAGTGTGTGGGTAAAATGACTGGGGAACAGTAGCAGTGTGTGGGTAAAATGACTGGGGAACAGTTGCAGAGCGTGGGCAAATCACTGGGGAACAGTAGCAGTGTGTGGGTAAAATCACTGAGGAACAGTAGCAATGTGTGGGTAAAATCACTGGGGAACAGTAGCAGTGTGTGGGTAAAATCACTGGGGAACAGTAGCAGTGTGTGGGTAAAATCACTGAGGAACAGTTGCAGAGCGTGGGTAAAATCACTGGGGAACAGTTGCAGTGTGTGGGTAAAATCACTGAGGAACAGTAGCAGTGTGTGGGTAAAATCACTGGGGAACAGTTGCAGAGCGTGGGTAAAATCACTGGGGAACAGTAGCAGTGTGTGGGTAAAATCACTGGGGAACAGTTGCAGAGCGTGGGTAAAATCACTGGGGAACAGTAGCAGTGTGTGGGTAAAATCACTGAGGAACAGTAGCAGTGTGTGGGTAAAATCACTGGGGAACAGTAGCAGTGTGTGGGTAAAATCACTGGGGAACAGTAGAAGTGTGTGGGTAAAATGACTAGGGAACAGTTGCAGTGTGTGGGTAAAATCACTGGGGAACAATAGCAGTGTGTGGGTAAAATCACTGGGGAACAATAGCAGTGTGTGGGTAAAATCACTGAGGAACAGTAGCAGTGTGTGGGTAAAATCACTGGTGAACAGTAGCAGTGTGTGGGTAAAATCACTGGGGAACAGTAGCAGTGTGTGGGTAAAATCACTGGGGAACAGTTGCAGAGCGTGGGTAAAATCACTGGGGAACAGTAGCAGTGTGTGGGTAAAATCACTGGGGAACAGTAGCAGTGTGTGGGTAAAATCACTGGGGAACAATAGCAGTGTGTGGGTAAAATCACTGGGGAACAATAGCAGTGTGTGGGTAAAATCACTGAGGAACAGTAGCAGTGTGTGGGTAAAATCACTGATGAAAAGTAGCAGTGTGTGGGTAAAATCACTGGGGAACAGTAGCAGTGTGTGGGTAAAATCACTGGGGAACAGTTGCAGAGCGTGGTAAAATCACTGGGGAACAGTAGCAGTGTGTGGGTAAAATCACTGGGGAACAGTAGCAGTGTGTGGGTAAAATCACTGGGGAACAGTAGCAGTGTGTGGGTAAAATCACTGAGGAACAGTAGCAGTGTGTGGGTAAAATCACTGGGGAACAGTAGCAGTGTGTGGGTAAAATCACTGAGGAACATTAGCAGTGTGTGGGTAAAATCACTGGGGAACAGTTGCAGAGCGTGGGTAAAATCACTGGGGAACAGTTGCAGAGCGTGGGTAAAATCACTGGGGAACAGTTGCAGTGTGTGGGTAAAATCACTGAGGAACAGTAGCAGTGAGTGGGTAAAATCACTGGGGAACAGTTGCAGAGCGTGGGTAAAATCACTGGGGAACAGTAGCAGTGTGTGGGTAAAATCACTGGGGAACAGTTGCAGAGCGTGGGTAAAATCACTGGGGAACAGTAGCAGTGTGTGGGTAAAATCACTGAGGAACAGTAGCAGTGTGTGGGTAAAATCACTGGGGAACAGTAGCAGTGTGTGGGTAAAATCACTGGGGAACAGTAGAAGTGTGTGGGTAAAATGACTAGGGAACAGTTGCAGTGTGTGGGTAAAATCACTGGGGAACAATAGCAGTGTGTGGGTAAAATCACTGGGGAACAATAGCAGTGTGTGGGTAAAATCACTGAGGAACAGTAGCAGTGTGTGGGTAAAATCACTGGTGAACAGTAGCAGTGTGTGGGTAAAATCACTGGGGAACAGTAGCAGTGTGTGGGTAAAATCACTGGGGAACAGTTGCAGAGCGTGGGTAAAATCACTGGGGAACAGTAGCAGTGTGTGGGTAAAATCACTGGGGAACAGTAGCAGTGTGTGGGTAAAATCACTGAGGAACAGTAGCAGTGTGTGGGTAAAATCACTGGGGAACAGTTGCAGAGCGTGGGTAAAATCACTGGGGAACAGTTGCAGAGCGTGGGTAAAATCACTGGGGAACAGTAGCAGTGTGTGGGTAAAATCACTGGGGAACAGTTGCAGAGCGTGGGTAAAATCACTGGGGAACAGTAGCAGTGTGTGGGTAAAATCACTGGGGAACAGTAGCAGTGTGTGGGTAAAATCACTGAGGAACAGTAGCAGTGTGTGGGTAAAATCACTGGGGAACAGTAGCAGTGTGTGGGTAAAATCACTGAGGAACAGTAGCAGTGTGTGGGTAAAATCACTGGGGAACAGTTGCAGAGCGTGGGTAATATCACTGGGGAACAGTAGCAGTGTGTGGGTAAAATCACTGGGGAACAGTTGCAGAGCGTGGGTAAAATCACTGGGGAACAGTAGCAGTGTGTGGGTAAAATCACTGGGGAACAGTAGCAGTGTGTGGGTAAAATAACTGAGGAACAGTAGCAGTGTGTGGGTAAAATCACTGAGGAACAGTAGCAGTGTGTGGGTAAAATCACTGAGGAACAGTAGCAGTGTGTGGGTAAAATCACTGGGGAACAGTAGCAGTGTGTGGGTAAAATCACTGGGGAACAGTAGAAGTGTGTGGGTAAAATGACTGGGGAACAGTTGCAGTGTGTGGGTAAAATCACTGGGGAACAGTAGCAGTGTGTGGGTAAAATGACTGGGGAACAGTAGCAGTGTGTGGGTAAAATGACTGGGGAACAGTTGCAGAGCGTGGGCAAATCACTGGGGAACAGTAGCAGTGTGTGGGTAAAATCACTGAGGAACAGTAGCAATGTGTGGGTAAAATCACTGGGGAACAGTAGCAGTGTGTGGGTAAAATCACTGGGGAACAGTAGCAGTGTGTGGGTAAAATCACTGAGGAACAGTTGCAGAGCGTGGGTAAAATCACTGGGGAACAGTTGCAGTGTGTGGGTAAAATCACTGAGGAACAGTAGCAGTGTGTGGGTAAAATCACTGGGGAACAGTTGCAGAGCGTGGGTAAAATCACTGGGGAACAGTAGCAGTGTGTGGGTAAAATCACTGGGGAACAGTTGCAGAGCGTGGGTAAAATCACTGGGGAACAGTAGCAGTGTGTGGGTAAAATCACTGAGGAACATTAGCAGTGTGTGGGTAAAATCACTGGGGAACAGTAGCAGTGTGTGGGTAAAATCACTGGGGAACAGTAGAAGTGTGTGGGTAAAATGACTAGGGAACAGTTGCAGTGTGTGGGTAAAATCACTGGGGAACAATAGCAGTGTGTGGGTAAAATCACTGGGGAACAATAGCAGTGTGTGGGTAAAATCACTGAGGAACAGTAGCAGTGTGTGGGTAAAATCACTGGTGAACAGTATCAGTGTGTGGGTAAAATCACTGGGGAACAATAGCAGTGTGTGGGTAAAATCACTGGGGAACAGTAGTGGGGTGTGGGTAAAATCACTGGGGAACAATAGCAGTGTGTGGGTAAAATCACTGGGGAACAGTAGCAGTGTGTGGGTAAAATCACTGGGGAACAATAGCAGTGTGTGGGTAAAATCACTGGGGAACAGTAGAAGTGTGTGGGTAAAATCACTGGGGAACAGTAGTGGGGTGTGGGTAAAATCACTGGGGAACAGTAGCAGTGTGTGGGTAAAATCACTGGGGAACAGTAGCAGTGTGTGGGTAAAATCACTGGGGAACAGTAGCAATGTGTGGGTAAAATCACTGGGGAACAGTAGCAGTGTGTGGGTAAAATCACTGGGGAACAGTAGAAGTGTGTGGGTAAAATCACTGGGGAACAGTAGTGGGGTGTGGGTAAAATCACTGGGGAACAGTAGCAGTGTGTGGGTAAAATCACAGGGGGAAAAAGCCATATGTGTTAATTGCATTGTTGGCTCTATAACCTGTTAGTTTATATGCCTTGTGACCGTGATATATAGGCTCAAGGCCGAGACAATAAGAAGACACAGTAGCAGAATAAATTCAGCCACACCTTTGTTTCACCACAAAACCGGAGAACAACATGTGTCAGATGAAGTCCACAAAACATATTGCCTGCCACAAACAGTTACATCACCTACAGCATGGTCAAGCAAGTTAATGTTTCCGACATTTTCGGACTACTGAACAACCATTGATTTAGACCCACAGAGAGTTACCACAAAGAAAACAGGCGCTGCTCTATTCCAGCACCATTTCAACTTCAACATTTCAACATCCTCACCTCTGCTTAGTCTAATATAGTGACAACTAAAAGATACCAAAAACTATTTAGTCCAATGAACGTAAGCTAAATATGATGTAGCTGCCCATGGTAGCCTAGTGAATTCTGTGTGTGTGTGTGTGTGTGTGTGTGTGTGTGTGTGTGTGTGTGTGTGTGTGTGTGTGTGTGTGTGTGTGTGTGTGTGTGTGTGTGTGTGTGTGTGTGTGTGTGTGTGTGTGTGTGTGTGTGTGTGTGTGTGTGTGTGTGTGTGTGTGTGTGCGTGCGTGCGTGCAAGTATAAAAACATGTTGACTCACCCTACTTGTAGAGAAATGCCAAACTATCCTCTTCTTTCATGTTTCTTAAATGGTCTGTGACTCTGTCATACAGTACACACTTTTATTTTTAGTTGTTCTAGCCTACCTGGCTAAAATGCTTGCTCGCTATCCTGACTTCCTTTCATGGGCAATGATGCGCCAGGCCAGCTAGTTAACATTAACCTACTAGCTACATGTTGAACTTCCATCCTCGCAGGCCAGGGGCACAATGTATGAATTTATGGTTGGATCAGACACGCAATTATTATCATTGGCCAGTACAGAGAATTAAGTTAAACCACAAGTACAAACCCTTATCTCTGTTCGTGGCTAATTTAGAAGAGGGTTGATTTTAGCTAGCTAGCCACCAGAGGACAAAGACACAAGAGATGCAACAAATTCAACAAATGTTCAATGACGTTTGGCTTCTGATAAATGTGATTGGTGTGAAGCCAAATCCAAACAGGCTATTTTTTGGTATGCCAAGAGCATTTCCAGCTGAGCTCACTCAGTTTAGCTCAACACTGATTGGCTATTATAGGGGGGGAAAATTCAAAGGAGGCCAAATGCTCGCTGGCTTCCCTTGCATTCAATGCTACGGGCGGCAACAATGTCATACTCTTTTTGACCACAGGATCAGATAGATGGGCTACACATAGGCTACTGAGACACAGGGGGCGCTGTTTCCTTCGCTTGGATGCTTTCTCCAGTGAGATACATTTAGCCTCTTGCGAATTGAAGGACGTTTATGAAACACAGAGACGAAAGATGCATTATTTTGTTTCTTGGTAAATGTTTTGGCATCCACTAATACACGTCTATCCGCTTCATTAGGGAGCAGGCATAGGGTCTTACCTTCATCATGATACTGATAGAAAATAATAGCAATCCTATATAAAAAACGTGATTCTCCTTCATATTTCACAACCTCCATGGGCTTTTGGAGTAGCGATCTGGCAACATAATAGGCCTAAACTTGTTGTAGGCTACATTGTGGCATGCTAAATGGTTCTGATTGGTCATAGATGATCAAGCAAATAGATGAGCTATACCACCTCCACTTATTTGCCCAGCCAGAAACCATTTAACCAAATAGCCTATACAGATGAAGATTAAGTGAAACAAAATGACATTGATTGATTATCAGAGAAGTCAGTGAAGTCAGGTCCTGAGGCCTAGGCTACTAAGTGGCTGCGAGTAAAGTCATCCAATTGCTAAACTACATAACATGGCAAAATATTCTAATAAATGAGCCAACTAGACAAGATGATCAGGAACTAACATTTTCCCGGCCTAATTGTAGCCTAGCCAATATCCAAACGGAGATTCACTGAAATCAGACATTTATTGATTTATCAAGACTAGTCCCCAAGCTTGTCTCAAAGCAGCACGATGGCGATGTCCCGATCAAAATGGGGCTGAAATGATCATCTAGTTGACCACACGCAGGTCTTATTGCATCAAAAGGGTTGTATGATTTGGGGAGTTTCAGTCAGCAACAATTTGATACAATTGCATTAGCCTACTTTATTCCAATATTTTCATCACAAACTAATTCATTCTTTGTGGATCCATCCAGTTGTGGTTTAGAAAACAGTGCATGCTCAGTGGTGGGCTGTGCTAAGAGACGGACGGAGTGACTTTAGAACTGCCAGGAGGCCCATCAAGAGTTAAACAGGGAAGTGTGTGCAATGTCGCCTCAGCATTATGGCTACGTGTCATATCAGTTGTAGGCAGAACTTCACCGACATGTTTAGGCACTAGGCTACTAGGTCGTTTGGCTGAAATAAAAGCGTTGGCTTTTCTACAGGCAATACCTTTCACATATAAGGAAAAGGCGGTGGTATGGTAAAGTTGGCTGGGAAATGTCAGTATGAAAGGGATAGCCTATAGTGGATCCATGGATGAGCCAGGAATACTTCAGTATGCAGAGACCGATCCTTCTCTAATTCATGAGTGTTTAGACTGGAGAGAGAAGAGAGCCCTCAATAGCCCCTCACTGGCCACTCCTGAACCCCTCTTTCTCTCTTCCCTTCCACTGTTCCCACACTGACTGTGTGTGTGTGTCTTGGTTCCGCAGTGTCTTTGTGTCAGGAGTAGAGAAGAGATGTGTACACTCACACATCTGTGCTAATGTTTAGTGGAAACCGTAAGATTCCATGTCGGATTGAGATAATTGCTCTTGGTTTGACCCTGGGAAACCAGCTAGCATTATGCATCAGCTGCAGCATATCTTCAACTAGCCCTATAGTGTATAATAGCATTGAATGTATCTTGCACTAGGATTAGCAGCACAGGTCACTCATTGTGACAGCATAACATGTTGACATTCCAAATCAGAAACACTGTACAGCTGTACACTAAGGGTGTGTTCCCCAAAGACGCCCTATTCACTATGTAGTGCACTACTTTTGACCAAGGCCCATCGGATAATATATCTGGGATAGGGTGTCATTTCAGATGCAGCCTAACAGTTCCACTCATAGTGCTTCCTTTGAAAACAAGTCATCCACACACAGGATTGCCCGTCGTACATCGATTTTACGCTCTCGTCACTCTACATCTGAGCTGTCGTCGAGAGAAGTAACGTGCCACATTAGCTGTGAAGCTTTCAGGAAACTCACCCCAGGTCTGGTGCTTAGTAATAAATCAACACTGAGCCTATGAACTCTGCAGGGTAACGTGTTTGGTATGTGCTCAGTATGGAGGAGCCCCAGCTTGAGAGCAGCAGGGTCTCCGTTCATTAGTTATAGGAGAGGAAAGGGGGAATTGACAAGAAGATGAGCTGTGCTGGCTGCTGCATCACACATCACCATATATAACCTTTAAAAGTTACAGGTAACACACACCTTCCTGGCTCTGTGTGTGTGTGCGTGTGTGTGAGAGAGAGAGAGAGAGAGGGAGCAAACAAGGGCTATAGAAGGAAAGAAAGAAAGAGCGAGGTAGAGAGAGAAAGCAAGGAAGAGAAAGAGAGAGTGATAGAGAAAGAGAGAAGTAGGGTGAGAGACAGACAGACAGACAGATAGACTATCACAAACGTTGTTGTATGAATCGGACCAAAATGCAGCGTGGTTTGGGTTCATCATCTTTATTACGTGAACCGGCAAAAAAACAATAAAGAACTAAACGAACGTGAAGCTATGCAGTGCTCAAGGCAACTATACATAAACAAGATCCCACAACAAACAGGTGGGAAAAGGCTGCCTAAATATGATCCCCAATCAGAGACAACGATAGACAGCTGCCTCTGATTGGGAACCATACCAAGCCAACCTAGAAATAAAGAAACTAGAATGCCCACCCTAGTCACACCCCGACTTAACCAAAATAGAGAATAAAGGATCTCTAAGGTCCGGGCGTGACATAGACAGAGAGAGAGACAAAGAAAAAAAGAGAAACAAAGACAGAGAAAGCAAGGAAGAGAAAGAGAAGTAGGGAGATTGTGTGTGAAAGAGAGGTAGGGAGAGGGTGTGTGGGAGAGGTAGGGAGGGAGTGTATGGAAGAGAGAGTGTGTGGGAGAGAGAGGTAGGGAGGGAGTGTATGGAAGAGAGAGTGTGTGGGAGAGAGAGGTATGGTGAGAGTGTGTGGGAGAGAGAGGTAGGGAGAGAGAGGTAGGGAGAGAGTGTGTGGGAGAGAGTTTTTGGGAGAGAGAGGTAGGGAGAGAGTGTGTGGGAGAGAGGTAGGGAGAGAGAGGTAGGGAGAGAGTGTGTGGGAGAGAGGTAGGGAGAGAGTGTGGGAGAGAGAGGTAGGGAGAGAGTGTGGGAGAGAGAGGTAGGGAGAGAGTGTGGGAGAGAGAGGTAGGGAGAGAGGTAGGGAGAGAGTGTGTGGGAGAGAGAGAGAGGTAGGGAGAGAGTGTGTGGGAGAGAGAGGTAGGGAGAGAGTGTGTGGGAGAGAGTGTGTGGGAGAGAGAGGTAGGGAGAGAGTGTGTGGGAGAGAGTGTGTGGGAGAGAGAGGTAGGGAGAGAGTGTGTGGGAGAGAGAGGTAGGGAGAGAGTGTGTGGGAGAGAGAGGTAGGGAGAGAGTGTGTGGGAGAGAGAGGTAGGGAGAGAGAGGTAGGGAGAGAGTGTGTGGGAGAGAGTGTGTGGGAGAGAGAGGTAGGGAGAGAGTGTGTGGGAGAGAGAGGTATGGAGAGAGTGTGTGGGAGAGAGAGGTAGGGAGAGAGTTTGTGGGAGAGAGAGGTAGGGAGAGAGAGGTAGGGAGAGAGTGTGTGGGATTAGCTGCTGGAGGGCTCTTTCTTTGTCGAGGGGTCTCTGTTTATTTACTGTACTACACTTCCACTCCTCTTTTTTCTCTCATTCTCCCACCCTCTCTCCTTCTCCCGCTCTGTCTCATTCCCCCTCTTACTCATCCTCTAACTCTCCCACTCCCCCTCTCTGTCATCCTCCCACCCACGTCTTCCTCCCATATGTTTCAAATGGTTTCTCTCACTCTCCACTTTTACCCTACTCTCCAACTCCGGGTCTTCCCTTTCCCACCCCCCCCCCCCCCTCTCTCCATTTCTCTTTTCCGACTCATTATCCCCCTTTCCCAAACGTTCACTCTCCCCTCTTCTACAGTATGTGTTCTTCTGTCCCTCTCCCATTCCCAAACCTTTTCCCATAGGCTCCTATATGCTATGTATGATTACCAGAAGAACTAAGAAGAAGAACATCCATTGTCCATAGGTTATGGTTCCCTGTGGCCATTTCTACATGCAGTATAAACCATCACACAGCAGCATGCCAGTCAAGTGCAGAGAGTCGGCCTAGATTACATCTAAACTCCATGTTTGTTTCTGTCCCCATCTTGACTCAGTTGTATGTTTTGTTAAGCGTTCAACTTCTCTGTAATTGACCTGGTTGGTGCACTATGACGAACCGGCCTGTTTCCGTGTGTGTGCCAATGTTTCCACAGGAAATGGCCCTGGTCTTAACAGGGTGAGCAGGTTTAGGCTCTGATATGTATTCTGCTCTAGAACAGCCTGAGACACACACATGGACGGAGGGGGCTGAGGCGCAGGCTTAGTTTACCAACAAACCACATGTTCTCAGGGACACCACAGCAGCTCAGCAGCAGTATCTTTCAGTCTGTCAACTTTGACCTCTTACTGTCCCAAAGCTCAACTCCTGACTGAGAAGTTGTTTTTGATCCCTCCCTCCCTCAGCCCCTCCCTCCCTCCCTCAGCCCCTCCCTCCCTCCCTCATTTGAAATGACTCTTCGTGTAAAGTGCAGGAGAGTGAAATAATATGCCCTATGTATAATTGAACTAATAGCAGGTTGGAACGAGATCCTAGGGTGGGCATACAGTCACTGGTTCCTGCAGGAATTGAGTTAAAAAACCTGGTATAGAGGGACTGGCTCCAGATGCTTTGGTTTGTGAGTGTGTGTTTGTGTGTGTGTAAGTGTGTGTAATTACATGTGTGTGTATGTGTGCAAATGCATGTGCGTGTGTGCGCATGCGTGGGCATGCATGTGTGTGTGTGTGCCTGCCCCAGCATGAATGCCTGCTGCAAGGCAAACCATGTAGGATACAGGCACCGGAGAATAAAGTTGTGTGTTTTGCGACACAGGAGAAGAATGAGAAGAGTCCCTAGCAACAAAGCTAGCGCTGTAAAAGGATACTCTATTTTTATCGTCTTGTGCTTATTTGGCTGTTTCCAATCACTGTGGCTGTTCTTAGAGAATCCCCAGGAGTACTGGAACTTCCAGAGCTGTCTGGATGATAGTAGAGCTTCTCTCTCATTTAGACATTATCTCTATTTTCAGTTTCTAAGACAAACATCTGCTCAGTGGTAGGTATAGTTAGGTCATTTTAATGACTACAAGTAATGGATTATTTCTAAGAAAATAAGCTGAATTCAGAGATAGGCGATGGTAATGGTTTTGTTCTAGGAAAAGAAGCCGAGTTCGAGGCTGACGATTAGGTCATTTTAATGAAAAGAAAAACAATGTCAATGTTGGTGTCTGTTGGACGTAAGCAGCTGGTATAGGTTTTGTTTTGTGTGCAGAGTGAAGGACAGTATGCCGTCAAGTAGGTTGTTAGCTGTGGACTGACCGCTGTGTTAAGTCCAGAGTCCTTGTCATAAGAGTGTGTATGTGTGCCCGCGCGCGTGAATGAGTATAAAGCACAGGAGGTTGGTGGAACCTTAATTGGGGAGAACAGGCTCGTGGTAATGACTGGAGCGCAATAGGTGGAATCGTATCAAACACATCAAACGCGTGGTTTCCATGTGGTTGATGCCATTCCATTGACTCCGTTCCAGCCATTATTATGACCCGTCCTCCCCTCAGCAGCATCCACTGGTATAAAGCTTGGTGGATTATGACTGTGTATGGTAATGCACTCTCCAGGCCCAAAATAATGCCTCATGAACCACACCCTCTAACCACTAACCACACTCTGTACTCTGGCTCTCTGTCTGGGGTAGAAACTTAGAACTGCTGGAGTCCATACATGTTGGCTTCCTGTGTTTTCACTGTAATAAATATATTTCCTTCATGTTTCTGGACAACACTATGCCCAGCATGTGTTCTGGCAGGGTTTACTCCCTCCAGTGAATGCCCTGCCCTGAAGAAAAAGGCAGAAAGACGGGCCCCCATCTCAGTGACGCCTGCCTGCACTCCCCAACCCCAAACCCACAGAGAATGGGAACGGAGAATAGAGGGAAAGAGAGGGGGATGGAGGCAGGGTACGAGGGAGACGAGAGAGGGATTGAGTGAGGGTTTATGAAAACCACCATGGATGAAGGCAATCTTTAATAAGGGGGAAAATGTGAGTTTCTGCGGTTACTGGTAACGGCACCAGTTGTCTAGGAGGAAGATTGTGAGATATTGAACGACACAGTTTGTTTACCCAGAGGAGTGAACGAGTCCATAGCCCCCCCCCCCCCCCCCCACACACACACACACACATACAGAGCCGGTCAGCTCTCATGGCTAATGTCAATTATATTGGTCTCCATAGACTGACAACATTCTAAACATTCTACAGACCATAACAATGGATGCCTCAGATTGATTATGGCCTGTATTGTATTCTTAAAGCATATTGGCAACTTAGCCTGTTAATAACCTTGCATTAACCTTAACCCATGTCTCTTCTCTACAAGTACTCTGTGGGTGGAAGAATGTGGGGAATTTTCCCTTAATGTGCTACATACCTCAGAAGTCCTTCATTAGTGATAGGATGTGACGTCACTTAAAAAACATGTGTGTATGTGTGGGTTGGGTGTCCATCTACTGTCCTTAATCTACACTCTGCCTGGACTAACATCTACACTCTACCTGGACTAACATCTACACTCTACCTGGACTAACATCTACACTCTGCCTGGACTAACATCTACACTCTGCCTGGACTAACATCTACACTCTGCCTGGACTAACATCTACACTCTGCTTGGACTAACATCTACACTCTACCTGGACTAAGATCTACACTCTGCTTGGACTAACATCTACACTCTGCCTGGACTAACATCTACACTCTGCCTGGACTAACATCTACACTCTACCTGGACTAACATCTACACTCTGCTTGGACTAACATCTACACTAACATCTACACTCTGCCTAGACTAACATCTACACTAACATCTACACTCTGCCTGGACTAACATCTATACTCTACCTGGACTAACATCTACACTAACATCCACACTCTGCCTGGACTAACATCTACACTCTACCTGGACTAACATCTACACTAACATCTACACTCTGCCTTGACTAACATCTACACTCTGCCTGGACTAACATCTACACTCTGCCTGGACTAACATCTACACTAACATCTACACTCTGCCTGGACTAACATCTACACTCTGCCTGGACTAACATCTACACTAACATCTACACTCTGCCTTGACTAACATCTACACTCTGCCTGGACTAACATCTACACTCTGCCTTGACTAACATCTACACTCTGCCTGGACTAACATCTACACTCTGCCTTGGACTAACATCTACACTCTACCTGAACTAACATCTACACTCTGCCTGGACTAACATCTACACTAACATCTACACTCTGCCTTGACTAACATCTACACTCTGCCTGGACTAACATCTACACTCTGCCTGGACTAACATCCACACTCTGCCTGGACTAACATCTACACTCTACCTGGACTAACATCTACACTAACATCTACACTCTGCCTTGGACTAACATCTACACTCTACCTGAACTAACATCTACACTCTGCCTGGACTAACATCTACACTAACATCCACACTCTGCCTGGACTAACATCTACACTCTACCTGGACTAACATCCACACTCTGCCTGGACTAACATCTACACTCTGCCTGGACTAACATCTACACTAACATCTACACTCTGCCTGGACTAACATCTACACTCTGCCTAGACTAACATCTACACTCTGCCTAGACTAACATCTACACTCTGCCTGGACTAACATCTACACTCTGCCTGGACTAACATCTAGACTAACATCTACACTCTGCCTGGACTAACATCTACACTCTGCCTAGACTAACATCTACACTCTGCCTGGACTAACATCTAGACTAACATCTACACTCTGCCTGGACTAACATCTACACTCTACCTGGACTAACATCCACACTCTGCCTGGACTAACATCTACACTCTACCTGGACTAACATCTACACTAACATCCACACTCTGCCTGGACTAACATCTACACTCTACCTGGACTAACATCTACACTAACATCCACACTCTGCCTGGACTAACATCTACACTCTACCTGGACTAACATCTACACTAACATCTACACTCTGCCTGGACTAACATCTACACTAACATCTACACTCTGCCTAGACTAACATCTACACTCTACCTGGACTAACATCTACACTCTGCCTGGACTAACATCTACACTAACATCTACACTCTACCTGGACTAACATCTACACTCTGCCTGGACTAACATCTACACTAACATCTACACTCTGCCTGGACTAACATCTACACTCTGCCTGGACTAACATCTACACTCTGCCTGGACTAACATCTACACTCTGCTTGGACTAACATCTACACTAACATCTACACTCTGCCTGGACTAACATCTACACTAACATCTACACTAACATCTACACTCTGCCTGGACTAACATCTACACTCTACCTGGACTAACATCTACACTCTGCCTAGACTAACATCTACACTCTGCTTGGACTAACATCTACACTAACATCTACACTCTGCCTGGACTAACATCTACACTAACATCTACACTCTGCCTGGACTAACATCTACACTCTACCTGGACTAACATCTACACTCTGCCTGGACTAACATCTACACTCTGCCTAGACTAACATCTACACTCTGCCTAGACTAACATCTACACTCTGCCTGGACTAACATCTACACTCTACCTGGACTAACATCTACACTCTACCTGGACTAACATCTACACTCTGCCTAGACTAACATCTACACTCTGCCTAGACTAACATCTACACTCTGCCTGGACTAACATCTACACTAACATCTACACTCTGCCTGGACTAACATCTACACTCTACCTGGACTAACATCTACACTAACATCTACACTCTACCTGGACTAACATCTACACTCTGCCTGGACTAACATCTACACTCTGCCTAGACTAACATCTACACTCTACCTGGACTAACATCTACACTCTGCCTAGACTAACATCTACACTCTGCCTGGACTAACATCTACACTCTACCTGGACTAACATCTACACTCTGCCTAGACTAACATCTACACTCTACCTGGACTAACATCTACACTCTGCCTAGACTAACATCTACACTAACATCTACACTCTGCCTGGACTAACATCTACACTCTGCCTGGACTAACATCCACACTCTGCCTGGACTAACATCTACACTCTGCCTGGACTAACATCTACACTCTGCCTGGACTAACATCTACACTCTGCCTGGACTAACATCCACACTCTGCCTGGACTAACATCTACACTCTACCTGGGCTAACATCTACACTAACATCTACACTCTGCCTGGACTAACATCCACACTCTGCCTGGACTAACATCTACACTCTGCCTGGACTAACATCTACACTCTGCCTGGACTAACATCTACACTAACATCTACACTCTGCCTGGACTAACATCTACACTCTGCCTGGACTAACATCTACACTAACATCTACACTCTGCCTGGACTAACATCTACACTAACATCCACACTCTGCCTGGACTAACATCTACACTCTGCCTAGACTAACATCTACACTCTGCCTGGACTAACATCTACACTCTACCTGGACTAACTAACATCTACACTCTACCTGGACTAACTAACATCTATACTCTACCTGGACTAACTAACATCTACACTCTACCTGGACTAACTAACATCTATACTCTACCTGGACTAACTAACATCTACACTCTACCTGGACTAACTAACATCTATACTCTACCTGGACTAACTAACATCTACACTCTACCTGACATAATATGTATAAGTGACTAGAGGAGTGATGGATCACTTAAAGATGGACTCCACTGATTGTGTTACTTTATCATACAGATACAGCAAAGGTTAAAAAAAAATGTTTTGAGCAAAATAGTGTTTTTTAGACACAAGTGCAATCTTCATGGAGTAGGCCATTCAAAGATTCGGTCTGATGGTGCCCTCTGATGTCATCGGCCTCCCCGCTTGCTTGTGGAAACAATAGAGGAACCCCCCCCCACTGGTGCCATGTCAGAGGATACCTAGACCACCTATTGAGATGGACATCTAGTTAAGTAAATCAGATGATACATGATCTGAAAGTGAGACTGGAGTAGGACTTGAGGTATGGTTCATGTAAACTAGTTGAAGCTCCACAGACACCCCTGTGTTACTCCCTTTCCTATGTTTAGTGTTAGTCATGGCCAGGGACACTGTCGTAATTTAACGTTCACACTCCCTAAACTTTGTCTACAAAAAGTCTTGGAGGGAAAATTCCAGCTCAACACAAAATGTTCCATATAAGTCATTTGGTTTGGATCAGGATGCTATCTCTACTGTAGGCTACATGTTCAGCGATCCAGTGGTAAACATTCACTTCCATAAAGAATTTTCTCCCTCACTGATTGTGCATTTGTTGTCTGGTTGTGTTTTTACTGTAAGCTTACTGCTAGCTGGTTGGGACTGAGGGGCCATCTCCAGTGACGTTTTGCTGTGTTTACTCTCGGTCTGAGGGGTCTGAGGACCAGCCGTATGCTTGTCAACCAGATAAAAGGTGGAGACGGCAGGGTGAGATTGAGAGATGAGAGATACATCCCGTTTGGGATGTAACCCGGGACTCTTTGATGGCACAGGTCCATTTTTCATACATCGTGTGGGAGAGAGGGGAGAAAGACGGCAGGGAAAGATTGAGAGATGGCGGAGACAAGGAGAAAGCAGAGCGAGAGCAGTAATGTTGTACCTGTAAACATGATTATATGTACTATTATTAATACTAATTAAATGAACTGGTTTTCATAATCTTCATTGCATTGTAATGTATTTACTGAAATGCTGGACCACTATACTGCTTTGGCAATATCTACAAATTGTATTTCATGCCAATAAATCAATCTGAGAGAGGGAGAGAGAGAGAGAGCGAGAGAGCGCATTAACAGATGGTAAACATATTATACATTACATTACATGAGCAATTCATAAATAAATTAAATCAAAAGTGAATAAAATCAAATCCCATTTTAATCTTCACTAAATGTGCACATATGTTATAATGCGCTCGACATATTTGGGTATTATATGTTGTACAATCATCAACCACGTAGTCTATAATGTGGTAAAAAGCAATTAAGAATCCACAGGATAATTGTTCTTTCACGTCATCAGATATTTAACTAAAAATGAGACCGCTTAGGGTAGCAGAGAGATGCAGAATAAGCACAGCCACAGAAGCCAACACCACAAGAGAACACAACCAACAGTAACTCTGTACAGATGAGGAGGAGGAGACGGGGCTTTGGGAGCCACCACATTGCCTGACACAGGAACTTCTAGATGCAGTTGGCTCAGTGTCTCTAGGCTGACTAAGCTTACTGAGGAGAAGCCTTCCTGGGAGAGCACAATCCAGTGGTCCCATTTGGATGCATGTGATCTTAGCAGTATGTGGTTAGACTAGAGTACTGCTACTACGGTTCAGGGAAAGCTGAGTGTCTGGGCCGACTGGCATACTGAGGAAAAACATTGGGGAATTCACTTGAAGTACATGCAAACCGTGATCACTGTCTTGCTGACATTATCTTGTTCTACTTCTCAGGTCTTCCTAACTGACTCCCACAGAGACAGATATGTAGAGACTGTGATGGAAACCTGGAGCGGCTGATAAGGGCTGCTGTGGAGGAGGACGGGCGCGTATGCTGGGGGGCCACACACACGCACCACGCCATCAAGCGAGTTCCCCACCACCAGTCCAGAACACCCAGATTGAATGAGAACCTTATTGCTCTCAATGGAGCAGGTTGTGAACAGATCTTTGTTGAAGATAACACACTGAGGGACGATGTTCTCAGTGGAGATGGTATCTGAACCTCCATGTTGGATCTCCAGGCCTGGGCTGCACTCCAAATGGCACCCTATTGCCTACATAGTGCACTACCTTTGACCAGAGCCCATAGGGTTCTGGTCAAAAGTAGTGCTCTATGTAAGGAATAGGTTGCCATTTGGGATGTAACCCCAGACTCTTTGATGGGCACAGGTCCATTATTCTTACATCGTGTGGGAGAGAGGGGAGAAAGACTCAGTTACCATAGTTGGAAGCCTGACTGTTCCTTAGCAGTGATCTATGCTCTGGCCCTTACATGGGGGTTTCCACCATCGCACATTGTTTCTTTTCAACTGTTGAATGTAGCCTATAAGATACATATGGTGTTAGTGGGAGTAATAGAATGTGAACCTCAGTATATCTTCAATGACTCCTAGTTTGTGATACCGTGTGACTCATTACAGAGGCCTGTCGATTTGGATCAGATTTTAGAACGTAGCAAACTGTCAGTTGACCGTTCAGCTGACAGTTTAAAATGTACCATTCCATCCTTGTTATTGTAGGGGTCCAGCGGTTGTAAATGGACCTGCTATTTAAACTGGACACGTTTCCTAACACACACATTCACTCGGCTCCCTCGGCGTCCCTCATCGCGAGTGTTCATCTAACACTCATATCCTCATATTGTACTGCAGGAACACTAGAGACCCAAACCGAGCCTTAACCTTTCATTTACTATGGGCAATGGGAAGAATTGATGTCACCAGAATGTTTTGTAAAATGCAACCCAGAAATGCTGCAGTGGTTTTCACTTTTCAGAGACATCTGGTGGTTGTCTTTCATATTGTTTTGGACATTAATTCCACTGGGCAAACACGTCATAGCAACCCTCCAATTCGGATAGATTTTTATTGATTTGATTGAGAACTAAGAAACTAAATCAATCAAAATCCCTGTGTTGATGTATATTGAACTGGACAGAAATGGCTAACAGTTAAAGACCAGACCACCAAGGTTTCTCTCTCACATGGACATTTTCCACTCTGAGATGTTTAGGAGCAGTGGAGACAGGAACTGATGTCATCAAAATACTTCGTAAAAACACAACTGAAATGCTTCAAAGATGTTCTGGGCCTATCTGGTAGATTACTATACTGGCACTGTATTGGACAGGACATAAATGATTGACAGGTGGTCTGAGACCACCAAGTCTCTCTAACACTGATATTTGGCTCCCGGAGAGGTTCGGAACTTCGGGAGCAGTGGAGGGGTCAGGGGGAACGTCCCAGGAACGGCACAGGGGAGGTAGAGTGCCAAACTCCCGGGAACGTGATCTGGATCCAATTCCTGGTCCAATAAGCTGGCCCCGGAATAGGAGCCAATACTCCGCTAAGCTCTTCCAATTCCCAAACCCCTCCGGAATACTTCATAACATTCCAAGATTCTTTCCAACATTCTTCAACAGTGTGTAGGTGTGCTATTAGTGTGATACTACAACAAACACATGTCAGTGGAAAGAATGTAGCCTAATGCCTGTTTACTTACTTAGCTCTGATCCTATAGGGTATGATGTTAGTCTGCCTTAAGCATAGTAAATGAGACATTGGCACTGAAGTCTTTCTTATAAGGGGGAACTCCAAACTGTGGCGGAGACCTCATAATTGTATATCTGTTCCATTGGAATGTGTGGAGCTTCTTTCCCTTCAGCTACATCAGATAAGAGATCAAAATGCTCAGCTCCAAGGCTGTGGGTCACCATTTCATTAAAAACCACAACGCCAAATGGTTTTTGGTGGATTCATTTTCGCACATTCATTGCCTTGGCAGAGAATCTAGATTCGAAGCCCAAATGCTGGGAAAAGCGATTAAAGACACAGTCATCTATCTGTCTGGTGGCGTTAGTGTGTGTGTCTCAATGTTTGGTTGTTTATGCCTGTTTTTGCAGTGTGTATATGATGTGGCGTTCCCTCAGGCATACCGTAGTAGACAGGTGGGTAGGGACTGGAGGAGGTAAGTGTGTCAGCAAGGCAATGTACAGGACCCTGTGTGTGTGTGTATGTGTGTGTGTGTGTGTGTGTGTGTGTGTGTGTGTGTGTGTGTGTGTGTGTGTGTGTGTGTGTGTGTGTGTGTGTGTGTGTGTGTGTGTGTGTGTGTGTGTGTGTGTGTGTGTGTGTGTGTGTGTGTGTGTGTGTGTGTGTGTGTGTGTGTGTGTGTGTGTGTGTGTGTGTCACTGTCTGTCTATGTATGTGAGTAAGCCCTCTTGCACTGTCTGTCTGGTTTACATTGATTGTCACACAGAGCGGTAGTTCAGTCTGATGTGTCTTTGCCCCACATCACACACCTGTTCTGTTCTCATCACATCACCCTCTGGGCTGTCTGGATCTCCCTTTAATGAGGAGGGAGATCATTGAGTGATCTGTCATTAGCAAGGATTTCAGTATATATTATGAGAGACAGTAACCACAGTTACCATAGTATTCCTGTGTGACACAAGACAGGGTGTGTGAAAAAGTCTTATTAGAGACATCTCCTAAAAACTGAAGATGACTCAATGAACACTCCTTACTTTGTGCTTAGGTGCACCTTGTGTGTTTATGTGCCAGCATACATGTATGTGCTTGAGTTCGTGTGTGTGAACACACATCTGTGTGTGTGTGTGTGTCAGCCTGCAAGTGTGTGCCACATAAGTGTGTTTGTGTGTGTGTGTGTGTGTGTGTTTGTGTGTGTGAGGTCAGGGGAAAAGCATAGGGGGGTCTGGAGTGGCGGAGGGGAGGTTTACTTTTAACCCAACAGGAAACCCTGTGGCAGTAACTCACAGAGGCGGGTGACAGGGCTCCGCATGATGCCAGGGACTGATACACCCTCCTGGGCTTGGGGCCTGGCCACCCTCCCCTACTACCACCCCCTCTTCCAGGAAGAACCAGAGCAGAGCAAAGACCGTTCAACTGCCACCCACCCAGCCTGGCCTTATCAACATCCCTCTGGCCTGAGGGGTTGGAGGGTAGGGGGGGTGGGCTGGTGGGCTGGCTATAATCATTCTTTAACCTCTCTACAATGTTTGAAGTGGATTTAACAAGTGGACTAAATAAGGGATCATCATTTTCACCAGGATTCACCTGGTCAGTCTGTTATGGAAAGAAAAAGGTGTTCCTAATGTTTTGTACACTCAGTGTAGTTGAACTGAGACTGTGACTGACCACACAATGAAGTGTCTTCTCTAATTCTTTAGCACTATAAAGTATCTTCTCTAATTCTTTAGCACTGTAAAGTATCTTCTCTAATTCTATTCAACATATTACAAATCATGTTTATTTATCTATCTCGTCATTATTTGATCAGTTCGATTTGAAAATAGCTAATTTGCATGAGATTAGTTTTTATGCCATTTTGGCCCTGATGGGTCCACACACACACGCATACTCACGCACACACACACACACATTAATCTACCGAGACCTAATCCCGAGATCTCAGTAGGGGTGGAAAAGTTCCCAAAACCACAGAATCAATGCTTTGTTTAAATTGTTGGTCCTATCCCTAAATCAAGATAGCTCTTCATAGTGTGTGAAGACAAATGTCTCTCTCCAGGTTTTAAACTGAAGTAAAGCCTGCTGTATATGGGGTCAGAGGTGTAGATCATATCTGATGGATAGAGGAGTAACATCCCTGCTAGAGAACAGCGGGCTCTTTCAGTGGACCCTTGCAAAAATCTGTCTTGGAATCAATTCATGGTTTAGGAAATCATTTCATCTAACTGCCTTTGGAATCATTCACTTTTAGTGAATCATTTCAGTAATATACCAAACAGTCCAATTACTTTTAGGGAATCATTCAACTTATTCACCCAGGAATCTTTTAACTTTTAGGAAATAATTTCACCTACAGTAACAGTCAAAAGTTTGGACACACCTACTCATTCAAGTTTTTTTTTTTTTTACTATTTTATACATTGTAGAATAATAGTGAAGACATCAAAACTATGAAATAACACATATGGAATCATGTAGTAACCAAAAAAGTGTTAAACAAATCAATTTATATTTTATATTTGAGATTCTGTAAAGTAGCCACCCTTTGCCTTGATGACAGCTTTGCACACTTTTGGCATTCTATCAACCAGCTTCACCTGGAACGCTTTTCCAACTGTCTTGAAGGAGTTTCCACATATGCTGAGCACTTGTTGGCGGCTTTTCCTTCGCTCTGCGGGTCAACTCAACCCAAACCATCTCAATTGGGTTGAGGTCGGGTGATTGTTGAGGCCAGGTCATCTGATGCAGCACTCCATCACGCTCCTTCTTGGTCAAATAGCCCTTACACAGCCTGGAGGTGTGTTGGATCATTCTCCTGTTGAAAAACAAAAAAAACTAAAAAAATTATAGTCCCACTAAGTGCAAACCAGATGGGATGGCGTATCGCTGCAGAATGCTGTGGTAGCCATGCTGGTTAAGTGTGCCTTCAATTCTAAATAAATCACAGACAGTGGCACCAGTTTCTGTTACTTGAACTCTTTGAACCATTTATTTGGGCTGCAATCTGAGGTTGCAGTTAACTCTAATGAACTTGTCCCCTGCAATAGAGGTAACTCTGGGTCTTCCTTTCCTGTGGCGGTCCTCATGAGAGCCAGTTTCATCATAGCGCTTGATGGTTTTTGCGACGGCACTGAAATGTTCCGTATTGACTGACCTTCATGTCTTCAAGTAAGATGGACTGTCGTTTCTCTTTGCTTATTTGTGCTGTTCTTGCCATTCTTGCCTTGCAGTCATGAGCAGGCAGTACAGGATGGGAATGTGTTGTTACCTACCCTTACCACCTGGGGGTGGCCCATCAGGAAGTCCAGGATCCAGTTGCAGAGGGAGGTGTTAAGTCCCAGGGTCTTTAGCTTAGTGATGAGCTTTGAGGGCACTATGGTGTTGAACGCTGAGCTGTAGTCAATGAATAGCATTCTCACATAGGTGTTACTTTTGTCCAGGTGTGAAAGGGCAGTGTGGAGTGCAATAGAGATTGCATCATCTGTGGATCTGATGGGACGTAATGCAAATTGGAGTGGGTCTAGGGTTTCTGGGATAATAGTGTTGATGTGAGCCATGACCAGCCTTTCAAGCGTTTCATGGCTACAAACGTGAGTGCTACGGGTCTGTAGTCATTTAGGCAGGTTAACTCAGTGTTCTTGGGCACAGGGACTATGGTGGTCTGCTTGGAACATGTTGGTATTACAGACTCAGACAAGGAGAGGTTGAAAATGTCAGTGAAGACCCTTGCCAGTTGGTCAAAACATGCTCGGAGTACACGTCCTGGTAATCCGTCTGGCCCTGCGGCCTTGTAAATGTTGACCTGTTTAAAGGTCTTACTCACATTGGCTGTGGAGAGCGTGATCACACAGTCGTCCGGAACAGCTGATGCTCTCATGCAAGTTTCAGTGTTACTTGCCTCGAAGCGAGCATAGAAGTTATTTAGCTCGTCTGGTAGGCTTGTGTCACTGGGCAGCTCTCGGCTCTGCTTCCCTTTGTGGTCTGTAATGGTTTCCAAGCCCTGCCACATCCGACGAGCGTCAGAGCCGGTGTAGCACGATTTGATCTTAGTCCTGTATTGACGCTTTGCCTGTTTGATGGTTCATCGGAGGGCATAGCGGGATTTCTTATAAGCTTCCGGGTTACTTTGAAGAATCTCAAATATAAAATATATTTTGATTTGTTTACCCTTTTTTGGTTACTACATGATTCCATGTGTGTTATTTCATAGTTTTGATGTCTTCACTATTATTCTGCAATGTAGAAAATAAATAGTAAAAAGAAAAACCCTGGAATGAGTAGGTGTGTCCAAACCTTTGACTGGTACTGTATATCTGCCTAGGAATCAATGGTAAGCCTTTAGATTGGGATCTAAGGGCACAAAGGCACTGTTGCGGTAAACCATGGACTCTGTCTCTATCTATAATCCAAATGCAGCCTGGACCCTGCCTGCTGTAGACAGACACATCACAGGCAGGCAGGAAGGCATGCCAAAGATCCCTCTCTCTTATCATCTCTGTCGGTGGGATGATAAGACCCTGATGCTCAGACAATAACTCTGCTGCTCAGGTACGGATGTTACCATCCACACGTTCCACTCCCAGGGAGTCAGACACAACAGTAGTAGCATTATGGATAGACCTAGGTTCCAATAGTATTGGTTTCTTTAAAAGAATACTTGAAATAGCTGTGTTTGAGCCTGTTGCAATGGAACCGATCAAGCAGGCACCATCTAAATCAAAAAGCAGTGCTTCTAGTATTGTTTTGCCTGAAGTTTCTCTGTCCATTTTCTCAGAAACGTGGTATTATCAGAGCCCAGTCGGCAAAGACGTATCTCTCCAATTGATTAAAGACACGTTTGTTTTCCGATTCATTTGGGGGTTGGATGAGAAGCGAGTGAGTGGGAGTGAAAGAGACAGAAAAGGAGAGATGGAGAAGTGAATGAGAGGGAGTTTTCTGCCAGTATAAGCACTAGTGATATATTGACTTGGACTCGGTCAACAACTGACCTCAGTTCCAGGCCCGTTGAGACGCTCCTCTTACCCCTTGTTCAGGTCAAAGATGTTAGAAACAGAGATAAGTACAAGAGGCTTCACATTAGAAAGTCATAATGACCGAAGAGCTGTAAAGAAAACAACCACATTGCTACCATAAATGGAGTTTCTTGGTATTTGTTAGATCTTTGTAGCAAAGTTGTCTTCCAATTTAACATAATGGACAATATATGTCAAAGTCACTTATTGGCCAGGACTTCCTGGTTAAATAAATATTTAATAGATAAAAGTGAAATGGTGGACAATGCATAAAGTGAAGAAGTAGCAGTGAAATGCTCCTTTCATTGTTGTGCCTTTAAACTCCACATCTATGACTGTCAGGAAAGCAGAAGACCCAATTGAAAGGTAGGAAGTGAATATGCTTTTCTTTAGCCTGTCAGTGTCCAGCCTTTACCAATAGTTTCCCTACTGCTGGTTCCTACCATTGAAATAGTATTATTCTTTTGTTCCTCTGTCTAGCATGACTGCCCGTTGTTGGAGACGGCAGTAAGGAACATAGCTGTGGTTTGGAGGAAGAAACCATAGATCTCTACCAAATGGCACCCTATTCCCTACATAGTGCACTTATTTTGACCAGAGCCCCGTTAAAAGAAGTGCACTATATATGGAATAGGGCGCCATTTGGGATGAAACCCATAATCCATAGTGAGTTGGGCACGCAGATAAAACAATGTCAGAAAAAAAGAGCAACGAGAGACAGACAGAGCGGACCGCACACGCACTAACGTAACACCAAGGAGCGAGTGAGTTTGTTGTTATGTGAAGATGGGAGACTATTGCCAAGTTGGCGAGTGTGCTCATGCAACCGGGTCCAGTCCAGGCAGTGTGTGTTGGTTTAGCTGTGTGTGTCAATGTTGGATATCCTCCCCTCTCTCTCTTCTGAATGCAATATGGGGTCTGGTCTGGTGGTTAGGAAAATGTTGGTGGTCAGCTGAAAAATCGTACTGTAGTTGGGAGGAATTGTTCTAGTTCGCACTTGCTGGGGCGAACACTTCATTGGGTCAACCAGTTTTCAGAAATGAGAGACGATTTACAGCCTGTTTTTCTCCTTTCATGACTCCCCCTCATCAATGTGTGACAACTTATAAATCAGTTACCTATGCAGCTTTTTAGAGGTTGCTTAAAAACTTGAGTCTTAAAACAGTCAATGGTATTACAGGAACCCATAGTACCATTATGAACCCATATATTGGTAGAGTACAGCCACATGTGAAGTGAAACAGGACCCAGTTCATCATGGTGTTAACACTTTGTAATCCCTATGGAACTTTCTATCCAATGTCTCACAGGGCTCCAGTCTGAACCTTGACTAGTCAGACTAGGTTAACTGGGGTCACCAAACGTCCCTGAAAACAGATCAAGACATAACCCCCCCACTCCCCAAAACTCCCCCAAACTCACCACCTCAACTAGGGGTCACGGGAAAGTCCCTGAGACAGATCAAAATATAACCCCCCCCCCCTCCCACCTTAAACTCACCAGCTCACCTGGGGTCACCAAACGTCCCTGAAACAGATCGAGACCGGACCCCCACTCCCTATCCACCCCCAAAACCCCAACTCATCACCCCTCCAACTCCACTAAGTTATCATCCCCCCCTACCTTTCAACACTACGAAGATATCCCATCCCCAAGCCGTTCCTCTCCACTCCCCAGAGAGACCATCAATCATCCTGCTGTCATGACAACAGGGGAGGGCCCTGGGCTGGCTGATACTCCCAGGGTGTTCTGTGTGTCAAACTGGGTAAAGTGATTGACAGGTCAGTCTACCATGGCAACTTGGAATGCTGTGGCTTTCTGTGATTGACACGTTGGAATATACTGTAGTAGGATTGTTCAATGAATGCATCTATTGATTTAGGTATGTTAATTAGGGTTCATTTAAAATCCTGTTTAATGATTACAACCGTCTCAGGCAAAGATAGAAGTAGTTCAATTAAATCCAACAACGTGAAACAAAAAGGTTCATCAACTTGATTAATTCATTGACTAATTGATTAATTCATCAAATTGATTAATATGTTTTTATTTTTATTTTTTAAATTTTTATCCCCTTTTCTCCCCAATTTTCGTGGTATCCAATCGCTAGTAATTACTATCTTGTCTCATCGCTACAACTCCCGTACGGGCTCGGGAGAGACGAAGGTCGAAAGTCATGCGTCCTCCGAAGCACAACCCAACCTAGCCGCACTGCTTCTTAACACAGCGCGCCTCCAACCCGGAAGCCAGCCGCACCAATGTGTCGGAGGAAACACCGTGCACCCGCCCCCTCGGTTAGCACGCACTGCGCCCGGCCCGCCACAGGAGTCGCTGGAGCGCGATGAGACAAGGATATCCCTACCGGCCAAACCCTCCCTAACCCGGACGACGCTAAGCCAATTGTGCGTCGCCCCACGGACCTCCCGGTCGCGGCCGGCTGCGACAGAGCCCGGGCGCGAACCCAGACTCTGGTGGCGCAGCATAGCACTGCGGTGCAGTGCTCTAGACCACTGATTAATATGTTTTTAAATGTGTTTCTCCAAAGATTAAAGAAAACAAACACCATCAGGACTGAGCGATGGCTTCCTTGATGTGTTGTGGTCTTTGAAATTATTTGTTATACAACCCTGTCACCCCTCTGTTTCTCTATCTCAGGTTGAAAGGTCAAAGGTTAACAGTTTCAAAAGGTCAACAGTCATGAGTCAATACTGTCTATTACTTGGCCAGACACTGGTAGCACACCAACGACTCACAAACAACAAACAAACCACAGACAAACCAAGCATAACCTTTACTACTGAAGTCTGTGGGTTAGCAGAGCTGTGGTCCATGTGCCTCAGTTGGTAAGAATGTGGCTATAAACTGTAGAGTTTTGGGAGAGTGAATGGGCTCAATGATTGTGACAGCTTTTCACGTCATTCCACACATAAGGCATGGAAAGTATAGCACAAACCATACAGTAAAGATATCTCTGAATCATCACATCAGTGTCACAATGCCACAGAGATCAGAAATGTTTTAATTGCGTAACAATCAAAATCTGCAGAAAGCACAGGCACGATTCACACACACCATCAAAATGTCACAATCAGTGACATCACACATCATCAAATCCTCAAGCTATCAAACAAATCAAGAAACAGTTAGTCAAACTTATCAAACAATCCAAACCTTTATTCAGTTGTAGTTTACATTTTACATTTGAGTCATTTTGCAGATGCTCTTATCCAGAGTGACATACAGGAGCAATTAGGGTTAAGTGCCTTGCTCAAGGGCACATCAACAGATGTTTCACCTAGTCGGCTCGGGGATTCAAACCAGCGACCTTTCGGTTACTGGGCCAATGCTCTTAACCGATAGGCTACTCACCAAAATCCTCTGTTTATATTTTTCAGTTTAATTTCACAGATATTATTGCGTTCCCATGCAGACAGAGGCTTTCAGGGCATAGGGGCACATAGTAAACTGTTCTTTATTAGTTACGTAGCTTGGACAGGTTGAGGTTTGTGTGTCATCTGAAGGATCTAAAAGAGAAAGGAGTCCCAATACTGCTTGTCTTGCACAAGTCTACATTCACTCAGGCATACACAGAGCAGCTGCAAACATGAGATAAAAATTAGATGATGAGACGACATGAAATGTTGTGTTCAGAAGACGTGTTCTGACTTGCCCTTTTGCCAACACACTCTCTTGTAGAGGCCATCAAATATCCCAGGATGACAGGATGATGCAAAGTGGTGTGGATGACCATAATATCACCAGTAGATATTTGAATATCAAACGTCTTTGATAACACATGCACACAGGCGCGCACGTGCACTCACACACACACACACCAACCATGATCGAGTGTATAGAGTTTCACGTTTCAAGTTGTATTGGTCATGTGTAGAGAAACCCATAGGAAGAGTCTGCTGACATGTAACTCTGTCCCCGACGGCCTGTCCTGGGTGGAAAGACCTGGGAATATCAGAGTATCAGAACACAGCCCCAGGCAGAACTGGAGACTTCTGAGAGGGGAGTTGCAGTGGACCATGACGACTCCACTAACCTAACATGCCCAGGCCACCGCTGAGGAGGAAAGGTAAACCCAGGCCTGCCTCTGGGGAGAGAGAGGGGGAGAATGTACACTGGTGTGTGAACGTGTGCGCGAGTGTGTCTGTGTGTGAGCCTGTGTGTTTGAGCTTGAAGTAAGACAAGCATGGCTTTCCCATCGGAGGACATTCAACCCAATGCTGAGAAACCAAGGGAGAGCTGAGATAATATTGACACACTTATGCGCTCACACACACACTCAAGTCACCACAAGAATGGCAAGAGGGGACAGGCTCGCAGCTAGAGGCCATTTCATCTGCAGGTCATGTGTGTAACAGTTTAACAGTCCTCCACCCACCACACCCTTACAGAGCCGCAGCTGACGACCCGAGGGCTCCAGGATGCACCGGGATGGGACACTTCCTGGTCCCTAATGGAATCCACAGGCACACAGGTGAAGACTCCCTGGATCCTAACATTACCTGAGAAACAGTTCATGTTCATCCCCCTAATTTTTTATGGTTTACTATTCTTGTGAGGACTTTAGGCACACACACACACACACACACACACACACACACACACACACACACACACACACACACACACACACACACACACACACACACACACACACACACACACACACACACACACACACACACACACACCACACACACACACACACACTTCAGCTAGGATCAGACCTGGGTATATAGTATTTCAAATACTTTAGCTGCACATGATTGAGCTAGCCTGGCTGGAGGAATGGAAGCAATGGAAAAGTCCCTAAAGGGAAAACTCTGCCCATCTATGATCTGGAAACTCCAGACAGGCTCAAGCCAGTGCTAAAAGTATTTGAAAGATTTCAAATATTATTTGAACCCAGGTCTGATCCTAATCAAATCAAATTGTATTTGTCACATGCACCAAATACAACAGGTGAAATGCTTACTTACAAGCCCTTAACCAACAATGCAGTTCAAGAAATAGAGTTTACTAAAGTAAAAAAAAATCTAATCAAATCAAAAAGGAACACAAGAAAATGACTTAACAAATACACAGGGGGTACCAGTACCGAGTTAATGTGCGGGGGTACAGGTTAGTCAAGTGTAACAGTATAGCTTCCGTCCCTCTCCTCACCCCTACCTGGGCTCGAACCAGGGACCCTCTGCACACATCAACAACAGCCTCCCACAAAGCATCGTTACCCATCGCTCCACAAAAGCCGCAAGGGGAACAACTACTTCAAGGTCTCAGAGTGAGTGACGTCACCGATTGAAACACTATTAGTGTGCACCACCGCTAACTAGCTAGCCATTTCACATCGGTTACACAAGGTAATTTGTAAAGTGTGTAAAGTGTAGATAATAAACAGCGAGTAGCAGCGGTGTAAAAACAGAGGGGGGGGGGGGGGGGGGGGGGTTAAATGTAAATAGTCCGGATGGCCATTTGATTCATTGCAGTCTTATGGCTTGGGGGTGGAAGCTGTTAAGGAGCCTTTTGGTCCAAGACTTGGCGCTCCAGTACCGCTTGCCGTGCGGTAGCAGAGAGAACAGTCTATTACTTGGGTGACTGGAGTCTTTGACCATTTTTTGGGCCTCTACTTTTGGGCCTGGTCTATGTGGTTGAAGGATGAATGAACAGGAAGAGGAACCAAGCTAGCCATCAGAGCTGAAGTCGCCCACCCTTACTTAGGCCCCGGCGGCCTTCACTGACTAAAGACCTTCCCTGAAGACTCATAGAAGAAGAAAGAATTACCTCTATGATATTTTATAGTGACCCGACAGACTCACAGTAGAGGAACTCTATAAAGCCATATTGGGGCTGGTACTGTATATTACCCTAGGTTTAAGACTGACTTGGGGCTGGTACTGTATATTACCCTAGGTTTAAGACTGACTTGGGGCTGGTACTGTATATTACCCTAGGTTTAAGACTGACTTGGGGACTGTACTGTATATTACTCTAGGTTTAAGACTGACTTGGGGCTGGTACTGTATATTACCCTAGGTTTAAGACTGACTTGGGGCCTGTACTGTATATTACCCTAGGTTTAAGACTGACATGGGGTGTGTACTCTATATTACTCTAGGTTTAAGACTGACTTGGGGCTGGTACTGTATATTACCCTAGGTTTAAGACTGACTTGGGGCTAGTACTGTATATTATCCTAGGTTTAAGACTGACTTGGGGCCTGTACTGTATATTAGCCTAGGTTTAAGACTGACTTGGGGTCTGTACTGTATATTACCCTAGGTTTAAGACTGACTTGGGGACGGTACTGTATATTACTCTAGGTTTAAGACTCACTTGGGATCTGTACTGTATATTACCCTAGGTTTAAGACTGACATGGGGCATATGGACAGATCATGATAAGGCACCAGATTTCTTACACTAGAGGAATTACTTCAGTCGTTTTATGGGGATGTATATCACATCTCACATGTCAACAAGAATGCCCAACTGTGGAGTTTTTACTGCTATGAAAGCTTTAGTACTTTTTGTTAGTCATGTCTCAAATGGACATTTCAAGGCTGAGGATGTGTACCCCTGAGACTGTTGAATTGGCCCAGGGGGCAGAAGAGGAGTGTGTGTGTGTGTGTGTGTGTGTGTGTGTGTGTGTGTGTGTGTGTGTGTGTGTGTGTGTGTGTGTGTGTGTGTGTGTGTGTGTGTGTGTGTGTGTGTGTGCGTGCGTGCGTGCGTGCGTGCGTGCGTGCGTGCGTGCGTGCGTGTGTGCTGCATTGCGACCCAGGGTGCAGAAGAGGAGTTTAGGACCCCACCTCTAGACTCCAGTCAAAACATCATCTTTGTCTCTTCATCGTCCAGTGACCTCAGTCAAACACAGTCTCCCTCACTGCCTGCCTGGATCAGATAGGCCCTAGCCCGAGATATTAGAGAAAGTAGGAGATAGGAATCCCATTGGGAAATGAATGGAGAGACGTACAACGCCCCACCCTGCAGACTGTCGACCAATCATGTTCACGTTGTCATGCTGCGTCACGCAGTTGGTAAGCTAATCATCATGCAATCCCTTCTCAAAGTCAGGGTATGGGTCTATTTTCCTTGAAAGTACATAATATTACGATTCCAAAGCTATACGATATTACATAGAACAAGTTAATTATTTCACATCTTCTTGTTCACAAAAGTCATGCTAATGTTGTGTTTATGAGCTAGCGCCCAATTGACTCCCAGTCACTTTTCTTCTTCTTTTGTATCATGGCGTTTGCACATTTTGTTTGTGCATGCCGCCACCTACTGTGCGGTAGTGTGTGGTCGATCACGTAGCCTACATTTTGTGATACAAAAAAAAAAAAAATGCACCACCAACTAACATCTACAGTGGCAAGAAAAAGTATGTAAACCCTTTGGAATTACCTGTACTTCTGCATAAATTGGTCATAACATTAGATCTGATCTTCATCTAAATCACAACAATAGACAAACACAATGTGCTTAAACTAATAACCCACAAACAATGATACATGTTCATGTCTTTATTGAACACACCGTGTAAACATTCACAGTGCAGGGTGGGAAAAGTATGTGAACCCTTGGATTTAATAACTGGTTGACCCTCCTTTGGCGGTAATATCCTCAACCAAACGTTTTCTGTAATTGCGGATCAGACCTGCACAATGGTCAGGAGGAATTTTGGACCATTCATCTTTACAAAACTGTTTCAGTTCAGCAATATTCTTGGGATGTCTGGTGTGAACTGATCTCTTGAGGTCATGCCACAGCATCTCAATCGGGTTGAGGTCAGGATTAAGACTGGGCCACTCCAGAAGGCTTATTTTCTTCTGTTGAAGCCATTCTGTTGTTGATTTACTTCTGTGTTTTGGGTCGTTGTTCTGTTGAGCTTCAATTGGCGGAGAGATAGCCTTACATTCTCCTGCAAAATGTCTTGATAAACTTGGGAATTCATTTTTCCATTGATTATAGTCAGCTGTCCAGGCCCTGAGGCAGCAAAGCAGCTCCAAACCATGATACTCCCTTCACCTTACTTTAGAGTTGGGATGAGGTTTTGATGTTGGTGTGCTGTGCCTTTTTTTCTCCACACATAGTGTTGTGTGTTCCTTCCAAACAACTCAACTTTAGTTTAATCTGTCAACATAATATTTTGTCAGTAGCACTGTGGAACATCCATATGCTCTTTTGCAAACTTCAGATGTGCAGCAATGGTTTTTTTGGACAGCAGTGGCTTCTTCCGTGGTGTCCTCCCATGAACACCATTCTTGTTTATTGTTTAACGTATCACAGACTCGTCAACAGAGATGTTAGCATGTTCCATTCTTCTTAACCTCATTGAGCATTCTGCTCTGTGCTCTTGCAGTCATCTTCGCAGGACGCCACTCCTAGGGAGAGTAGCAACAGTGCTGAGCTTTCTCCATTTATAGACAATTTGTCTTACGGTGGACTGATCAAGGCTTTTAGAGATACTTTTGTAACCCTTTCCAGCTTTATGCAAGTCAACATTTCTTAATCTTAGGTCTTCCGAGATCTCTTTTGTTCAAGGCATGGTTCACATCAGCCAATGCTTCTTGTGAATAGCAAACTCACATTTTGTTAGTGTTTTTAAAGGGCAGGGCAGCTCTAACCAACATCTCCAATCTCGTCTCATTGATTGGACTCCACATTAGCTGACTCCTGACTCCAATTAGGTTTCGGAGAAGTCATTAGCCTAGGGGTTTGCATACTTTTCCCAACCTACACTGTGAATGTTTAAATTATGTATTCAATATAGACAAGAAAAATACAGTACTTTGTGTTTTATTAGTTTAAGCACACTGTGTGTTTGTCTGTTGTTGTGATTTAGATGAAGATCAGATCTAATTTTATGAGCCATTTATGCAGAAATCCAGATAATTCCAAAGGGTTCGCATACTTTTTCTTGCCACTGTATATACCACTATTACATACCACCAACTAACCTTCCAACTTTATACCAATATGTCATAAAGAAATTAAATCACCACCCCATTCCACTACTTTGACACTAACTGATCCTACACCAGGATCAGTTAGGACGGGACTCTTTCGTTCAACACACCTTGTAAAACCCTGTACATCCAAGTACTTCTCTGCAGCTCCCACCATCTGTTGTCTGTGATTTACGTTCCATTTCTGCGGTACAGTTGATAACCATGGTAATGCATGCTAAGAAGCCAACCTTACTGAAGCACAAATTCGTATCACTCTCTATAGGCCTCGGCCTACTACTCACCCTTGACCCATCATCCTCTATTCTCTTCACTGCCTCAGCCTACGACACCTTCTGTTCTACTCTGATCCTGGCAACCTCAACCTGTCTCACACTGGGCACTTCTGATCCCCAGCTAAATTGGCACCAAACAGTGGGAGTCACAGACAAGGAATCTTCTATTTCAGTTGCTACACCTCAACACTTAAAGCCACCCCAGTAATCACTCTGGTCAAAGGCACCCTGTTCCGGAGAGCAAAGGTCACAGGTCTTGTCCCTAAGCACGTGACGAGAAGAGCTCGCTCCCTCTGGAACGGAAAAACCATGAAAATCCTCACAAGTCCACTTTGTGCTGCCTTCACCGATTTAACAGTACCCAACTTAATTTCTACCCAGCATGAGACTACATATGGATCAGCCAAAAGGCAGGGATCCAATTTCTCCAGAAGCGTCACTCCCACTGGGCCCAACCTAGCTAGCAATGAGGAAGCGGCCCTCTTCCGGGGGGCCGGAACTGATTGAATCGGCCCGGAATCGGGTGTCAGACTCGGCACGGAATCAAAATGAATGACTGCCCAGAATCGGCCCAAGTACATCGGTCCGTTTCCATCTACCGGAATTCAGCCGACTTTGCCAGCATCTTACCAGAATCCCCCAGAAGCGGCCCGATGCAAATTTTAATAAATGTATACAAAATTACCAAATGTAGTAATTTTAAATATTACTATTATACATACAAATTATTACCCATCCACCCCCCAAAAAATTAGAGGAAAGAGGAAACACTGTACACCTTGTGACCATGAAAGCGCCTAGCCCGCCACAGGAGTCGCTACAGCTCAATGGGACAAGGTTATCCCAGCCGGCCAAACCCTCCCCTTATTCGGATGACGCTGGGCCAATTGTGCGTCTCCTCATGGGTCTCTCGGGTTGCGACCGGCACGGGCATTGAACCACCACTGCGATGCAGTGTCTTAGACAACTGCTCCACTCAGGAGGTTTCATCCACAAAGTTTTAATGCTTATCAATTGCCTTACACAAAGTATCAAAATACTAAAATACTACTTAAACAGGACTCTTAAAGAATTGTATTTAAATGTTAATTGTATTTTTGGATCACAGAAACAATATACAAAATATGGAAAAATAAATAAAGAGAGAGAGAGAGGAGCCCCAATCGGCCTGAGCCCCAAGTAATACATTTGGGCCAGATAACTCTCACCAGAATCTGTCTGAGCTCAATTCCCGCATCCTAGCCATAAGTAATACTGTCAAAGGCGGCCCAGATGTTGGCCGAGTCTGACTCTCAGACGAAATCGGCCCAGATCCACTGTGCTAGCTGGGAAATCATCAGGTTCAATTTCTGAGCCATCAGAGCTATCACAGACAGCAGAATAGGGTTTGTACTTGGCGCCATTCTTCCTCAACACACATCTTCCCACTGCACTCGGCTCTTCTCCTTCTTCCTCTCTGTCAAAAACCACGTCTATCTGTTCACCACGCTCATGCCGCGCCTTCATCTGCTGTACTGCTTGCAGAACACCCACTGATGGCCTTTTCCTTCTGTTCCATCTCTGGCCTCTCCATGCTCCCAAAACGTGCCACAGTGGTCAGACAGGTCTCCTCCTCGTCATCCATTTTAGCAAACAATCCAACTTCACCACCGAGTTTCAGTCGCCGGTTGACAGCCTCCTACTCACTCCTTGAAGGAGAGGTCTCCAAACTTCCGGTGCCGACAGAGATGGCCACCTCGCTTTGCGTTCCTAGGAAACTATGCAGTATTTTGTTCTCTTTATGTGTTATTTCTTACATTGTTACCACAGGAAATCTTAGGTTTAATTACATACAGTCGGGAGGAACTATTGGATATAAGAGCAACGTCAACTCACCAACATTACGACCAGGAATACGACTTTCCCGAAGCGGATCCTCTGTTTGGCCCACCACCGAGGACAATGGATCGGATCCCAGCCGGCAACCCGAAACAATGGCGCCGTAGAAGGGGCAGACGGAGCATACTAATCGCCAATGTCCAGTCTCTTGACAACAAGGTAGACGAAATCAGAGCAAGGGTTGCCTTCCAGAGAGACATCAGAGACTGTAACGTTCTTTGTTTCATGGAAACATGCCTCACCCGAGACACGCTATCGGAGTCGGTACAGCCACCTGGTTTCTTCACGCATCGCGCTGACAGAAACAAGCATCTCTTTGGTAAGAAGAAGGGCGGGGGTGTATGCCTTATGATTAACGAGACGTGGTGTGATCATAACAACATACAGGAACTCAAGTCCTTTTGTTCACCTGACTTAGAATTCCTCACAATCAAATGCCGACAGCATTATCTACCAAGAGAATTCTCTTCGATCATAATCACAGTCGTGTATATTCCCCCCCAAGCAGACACATCGACGGCCCTGAAAGAACTTCATTCGACTCTATGTAAACAGGAAACCACATATCCTGAGGCCGCATTTATTGTAGCTGTGGATTTTAACAAGGCTAATCTGAAAACAAGGCTTCCTAAATTCTATCAGCATATCGATTGCGCAACCCGGGCTGGTAAAACCCTGGATCATTGTTATTCTAACTTCTGCAACGCATATAAGGCCCTCCCCCGCTCTTCTTTCGGGAAAAGCTGACCATGACTCCATTTTGTTGCTCCCAGCCTATAGACAGAAACTAAAACAGGAAGCACCCGCGCTCAGGTCTGTTCAACGCTGGTCCGACCAATCGGATTCCACGCTTCAAGATTGCTTCGATCACGTGGACTGGGATATGTTCCGCATAGTGTCGAACAACAACATTGATGAATACGCTGATTCGGTGAGCGAGTTTATTAGCAAGTGCATCGGTGATGTTGTACCCACAGCATCTATTAAAACATTCCCCAACCAGAAACCGTGGATTGATGGCAGCATTCGCGCAAATCTGAAAGCACGAACCACTGCTTTTAATCAGGGCAAGGTGACGGGAAATATGACCGAATACAAACAGTGTAGCTATTCCCTCCGCAAGGCAATCAGACAACCTAAGCGTTATTATAGAGACAAAGTAGAGTTGCAATTCAGCGGCTCAGACACGAGAGGTATGTGGCAGGGTCTACGTCAATCATGGACTACAAAAGAAAAACCAGCCCCGTCGCGGACCACGATGTCTTGCTCCCAGTCAGACTAAACAACTTCTTTGCTCGCTTTGAGGACAATACAGTGCCACTGACACAGCCCGCTACCAAAACCTGCGGGCTCTCATTCACTGCAGCCAACGTGAGTAAAACATTCAAATGTGTTAACCCTCGCAAGGCTGCAGGCCCAGACGGCATCCCCAGCTGCGTCCTCAGAGCATGCGCAGACCAGCTGGCTGGTGTGTTTACGGACATATTCAATCCAGCCTTATCCCAGTCTGCTGTTCCCACATGCTTCCAGAGGGCCACCATTGCTCCTATTCCCAAGAAAGCTAAGGTAACTGAGCTAAATGACTACCGCCCCGTAGCACTCACTTCCGTCATCATGAAGTGCTTTGAGAGACTAGTCAAGGACCATATCACCTACACCCTACCCTAGACCCACTCCAATTTGCTTACCGCCCCAATAGGTCCACAGACGGCACAATTGCAATCACACTGCACACTGCCGTAACCCATCTGGACAAGAGGAATACCTATGTAAGAATGCTGTTCATTGACTACAGCTCAGCATTTAACACCATAGTACCCTCCAAACTCGTCATTAAGCTCGAGACCCTGGGTCTCAACCCCGCCCTGTGCAAATGGGTCCTGGACTTCCTGACGGGCCGCCCCCAGGTGGTGAGGGTAGATAACAACATCTCCACCCCGCTGACCCTCAAAACTGTGGCCCCACAAGGGTGCGTTCTCAGCCCTCTCCTGTACTCCCCACTGCGTGGCCATGCACGCCTCCAACTCAATCATCAAGTTTGCAGACGACACTACAGTGGTAGGCTTGATTACCAACAACAACGAGACGGCCAACAGGGAGGAGGTGAGGGCCCTCGGAGTGTGGTGTCAGGAAAATAACCTCACACTCAATGTCAACAAAACAAAGGAGATGATCGTGGACTTCAGGAAACAGCAGAGGGAGCAGCCCCCTATCCACATTGAAGGAACAGTAGTGGAGAGGGTGGAAAGTTTTAAATTCCTCGGCTTACACATCACGGACAAACTGAAATGGTCCACCCAACCTCAGGAGGCTGAAGAAATTTGGCTTGTCACCAAAAACGCTCAAACTTTTACAGATGCACAATCGAGAGCATCCTGTCGGGCTGTATCACCGCCTGGTACGGCAACTGCTCCGCCCATAACCGTAAGGTTCTCCAGAGGGTAGTGAGGTCTGCACAACACATCACTGGGGGCAAACTACCTGCCCTCCAGTACACCTACACCGCCCGATGTCACACGAAGGCCAAAAAGATCATCAAGGACAACAACCACCTGAGCCACTGCTTGTTCACCCCGCTATCATCCAGAAGGCGAGGTCAGTACAGGTGCATCAAAGCAGGGACCGAGAGACTGAAAAACAGCTTCTATCTCAAGGCCATCAGACTGTTAAACAGCCATCACTAACATTGAGTGGCTGCTGCCAACATACTGACTCAACCCTAGCCACTTTAATAATGGAAAAATGAATGTAATAAATGTATCACTAGCCACTTTAAACAATGCCACTTTATATAATGTTTACATACCCTACATTACTCATCTCATACAGTATGTATATACTGTACTCTATACCATCTACTGCATCTTGCCATCTTGATGTAATTAATGTATCACTAGCCACTTTATATAATGTTTACATACCGTACATTACTCATCTCATATGTATATACTGTACTCTATACCATCTACTGCATCTTGCCTATGCCGTTCGGCCATCACTCATTCATATATTTTTATGTACATATTCTTATTAATTCCTTTACACTTGTGTGTGTAAGATAGTTATTGTGAAATTGTTAGGTTAGATTACTTGTTAGATATTACTGCATGGTCGGAACTAGAAGCACAAGCATTTCGCTACACTCGCATTAACATCTGCTAACCATGTGTATGTGACAAAGAAAATTTGATTTGATTTGATTCCCTTGTCCTAGAATCGCCCAGAATACACCAGGCAGCCCATTGACAATGTATGAGCACCGTACACAATAGTCGGTTAATACGATTCCAATCGAGTTTTCCATCTCCTTAAAAGTATCAATTAAATTCAAGGGCTTTATTGGCATGGGAAGCATATGTTAACATTGCCAGAGCAAGTGAAATATATAATAAACAAAAGTGAAATAAACAATAAAAATGTACAGTTAACATTACACTCACAGAAGTTCCAAAAGAATAAAGACATTTCAAATGTCATATTATGTGTATATAAATCAAATTAAATCAAATGTATATATATAGCCCTTCTTACATCAGCTGATATCTCAAAGTGCTGTACAGAAACCCAGCCTAAAACCCCAAACAGCAAGCAATGCAGGTGTAGAAGCACGGTGGCTCGGAAAAACTCCCTAGAAAGGCCAAAACCTAGGAAGAAACCTAGAGAGGAACCAGGATAAGAGGGGTGGCCAGTCCTCTTCTGGCTCTGCCGGGTGGAGATTATAACAGAACATGGCCAAGATGTTCAAATGTTCATAAATGACCAGCATGGTCAAATAATAATAATCACAGTAGTTGTTGTATATACAGTGTTGTAACGATGTGCAAATAGTTAAAGTACAAAAGGGAAAATAAATGAGCATACATCTGGGTTGTATTTACAATGGTGTTTGTTCTTCACTGGTTGCCCTTTTCTTGTGGTAACAGGTCACAAATCTTGCTGCTGTGATGGCACACTGTGGTGTTTCACCCGGTAGATATGGGAGTTTATCAAAATTTGGTTTGTTTTCGAATTCTTTGTGGATCTGTGTTATCTGAGGGAAAAATGTGTTTCTAATATGTGTCTCTGACCACCCCTACACACGCATGGCTTTTTTTATTCAACCTGAACTGAAAAGACAAAGGATAATGTTGTTTGTACCCATAAAACCCCAACTACATAAAACAATAGAGCTCGAATTTGACGCTTGCAGTATTTCATATTTCATTCGTAGAACATTAATGAAGGTATCAGTACGCGCACTCCTTGTTAGTGGCACAACATGGGGGTACATCCACATAGGATAAAGTAACCTAGTTGTTCTTTGATATTTTTTACATTTATTTAACCTTTATTTAACTATATACAGACATTACAGATATACAGACATTGCAGACGATAATTGTTGGTACACAAAGACTGAGATAAAAAAAACATTAATATATATGCGAGCACCAGAATCACGTTCTCTTTAGAATTGATAATATAGGCATTTACAAGTCAGACTAAAAATGGTTATAGTTCGATAAATCTGTGTTGCAACAGCGCTCTCTGCCGCCGCTCAAATAACCGAAGACAGTCAAAACATGCTTATGTCATTGCTACTTTTTTATTGGCTGCTTTCATTCACGTGATCAAAACATAATCATGGCGGCCTCCGCTGGAGTCCGGTCGAGCGTGGGGCTGACTTTGAGACTTTCTAGAGTTATACCAGATTGTAGCACATGTCCTTTCAACAGGTTGAATAGTTATTTGAGTGGTATAGCTAGTTCGTCGAATGTTGATCGTTTTCGGACGTTGAACCGACACTTGCAGACATCCAAAAGTGAGTTGGTCGTTTGCTAACACTTGGATTGCTATCTAACGTTAGCTAATTGTTCAGCTTCCATCACACCAATTCATGTATATAAATTTAGTGCTAGACAGCTGCTAACAAGTTAGTTAGCTATGTCTAAGAACATCGTAACTAGGTACTATTAGTAAGGATCCCGAGTGGCGCAGCGGTCTAAGGCACTGCATTTCGGTTGCACCCTGGTTCGATTCCAGGCTGTATCACAACCGGCCGAGATTGGGATTTGGGAGTCCCATAGGGCGGCGAACAATTGGCCCAGGGTCGTCTGATTTTGGCAGGTGTAGGCCGTCATTGTAAATAATCAGTTGTTTTTAACTTACTTGCCTAGTTAAATAAAGGTTACATAAAATTGCACCCACATTGTGAATAACATAGCAAGACAATCATGGCATCTGTTGCTTATCTTATCTCCAAAGCTGCTAACTCTGTCACTAAGTTGGTCTCAAAGTCGTACAGTAAGTCAGACAATCCGTAAGAGGATATGGAACTGAATGTCAACTGTCTTTATTTTTTGTGTGAAGGTCTGTACCAAAGTGAAGTGGGTGCAAGTGCAGAAGACCCCCAAGAAGATGTGTAAGTAACTACTTTGCCAGTGCATCATTTAGCTAGCTAATTGATTGTTAGCAATTTATGTCTTTGCCATTTTGACTCCATTACAGTACATAAATGGTCAGGTTAGTAACCCTAACCCTTATGCAGACAAACTCAAGGGGATATACATACTTTGTTACTGATTTGCCATAATGTCATTTGAGTGCATCATGCATTTATCACTTGCATTGTCATTTGTGAACTATGAGTTTTTAATATTGTTGTTTTTGGTCTGCTCTTAGGGTGAATGTGGTGTACATAGATAGATCAGGAAAGAGGATTCCAGTGAAGGCTAAAGTGGGAGACAATGCAATGTACCTGGCCCATAGGCACAACATTGAACTGGAAGGTGAGTGCTAATAGGGTTTGTGATGACGTCCTGAGAGAATTCAGGTCAAACGTTGGTGATTGATTTCTCCATGATTGTATTCATGAACACTTTATTTTATTTTTTACCTTTATTTAACTAGGCAAGTCAAATTCTTATTTTACAATGACGGCCTACACCGGCCAAACCCGGACAGCGCTGGGCCAATTGTGCACCGCTCTATGGGACTCCCAATCACGGCCGGTTGTGATACAGCCTGGATTCAAACCAGGGTGTCTGTAGTGACGCTTCTAGCACTGAGACGCACTGCCTTAGACCGCTGCGCCACCCGGGAGCCACACTTACATCTTGTTTCTTTCTCCCTGTCCATGCGTGATTTTAAGGAGCTTGCGAGGCGTCACTAGCTTGCTCAACGTGCCACGTGTATGTGAACAGAGCCCATGTCGACAAGCTACCAGAGCCTGACGAAAGGTATGAGATTGTTTTATTATAAGATATGCCATAGTCCATGAGAGCTCATGTCATTGCACATCTTATGGTTGTACATTGCCCCTGTCAAATAAACACATACAATAAAACCCAAAACTTTCTTCATTGTCAACAAGATTGACTCTTATAATGCAATGCAAATGAATGGCTTCTATTTGATTATTCTCATCCCAGAGAGGATGACATGCTGGACATGGCCCCAGCGCTACAGGAGAACTCCAGACTTGGCTGTCAGATCATCCTCACCCAGGAGCTGGAGGGCATCGAGCTTACCCTGCCTAAGGTCACCAGGAACTTCTACGTGGACGGCCATGTTCCCAAACCACACTGAGGACACTACACTCCACACTAGCACCCTACTTAGTGTGAAGCAATGTATTGGGCATGGATGTTTACACTCCACACTAGCACCCTACTTAGTGTGAAGCAACGTATTGGGCATGCATTCTAAGTAGTATGCTAGTATGGATGTTGGAACACGGCCCCCTCAGGACTGAGTCGTAAGAGAGAGAGTTGCATTCTTTGAACTGTCGGCAGATATAAAGAGGTGAGCTGGGATAGAGGAGGCTTGAAGGATCCCCCACAAGTCAAGAATGCTCTTACATATCCACATCTGTGTGACGAAGACAAAAGCTAAATACCAGTCACTGGCTGCATTTAGACAGCGCCCCTGATGGGATTGGTCAAAAGACCAATTAGTGGAAAAAATATCCAAATTGGGCTGCCTGTGTAAACGCAGCCTCTGAAGTGTGTTGTATTTGGCTCACACTGAAAGTAATGCTGATTGTGGAAGAGTTAGATGGTTTTCAGCATATTCATGTATAAATGTCATGTGTATAGAAGAGTTCTCAGGCCAAGATTGAGATGTCTATCAAACCATTCAATGTCACAAACAGTTCTGTGTTTCATAGTAACCTGATTCAGCATTTCAGAAAGGCCTGTCGTCATTGCTACGCAAAGGACAACTTTGTGTCCTTGAATAGAACATTCCATGTTACAACTCATTTACAAAGGTCAACATACACACATCTCAGGTGGAGCTTCCAAATAGTCATCAGTCTCTACAATAAC
Organism: Salvelinus fontinalis; assembly: GCF_029448725.1. NCBI lineage: Eukaryota > Metazoa > Chordata > Actinopteri > Salmoniformes > Salmonidae > Salvelinus > Salvelinus fontinalis. The sequence goes on from NW_026600268.1 coordinate 478,435, forward strand.
AGCACTCACATACAGCTAATTAACAGTATGTTATGTGTACGTATACATAGCTTTCACCATTATATCTACTTATGGCCAGTTTCTAGGAATTTTACTGTTGTGGGTGTGTGGTGACTAGTCAAGACCTTAACAAGCCCCTCCACATCAAGCCTGTCAGGAATCATTAACCGTCTCTGATGCAGCACTTTTGCAGTATGTTTTGTAAGCAGAGGGCAGCTTGAGATCGATTGGAAGGGAAAGGGTTGAATCTGTTAGATAACTGATGACGCCAAGAAGATACTTGGCCTGCATTCACACAGACAGCCTCATTTTGAGATCTTTTCCAATCAAAGATCTTTGCACATCAAAGTTGATCTGATTGGTCAAAATGCAGCCTAATCCATTTTAAACTGACAGGTGTATTTTGTACAATTCCCAAGTCATTTCTGTTTCTGTCCATCCATACCAAGTAATGATTTGCCTTGTCATTTCACCGTTAGTAGTCTCATAACTGTCCATCAAAAAACACCTGTATCCAGTATTAGTTGGCTCCTTTACAAACCTGGAATGCTTTCACTTGTACTGTATTTAATTTGTCTATCATACGCACAAAACATGTAGGTGTATTATGTATATATGGTATATCTCAAATTTGCAAGTCTATTTTAGATTTGTGCAATAAAAATACCAAAAGTTTGTACTAGTCTGTCTTAAGCCCTATACTTTTTAAAAACCACACTGAAGGCAATTGAACACCACAAGTGCAGTATTCAACACCAGTCCTTGAGAGCAGTTTAAATCCTCAAAACCCAGGAAATGGAAACCAATTGCATAATCGACCAATTAGCAATATCATACAAGGGTCAAGAAAACCACCACTGGCGCTTTGAGGACTGACTTTGAATACCACTGCTAAAATGGCTGCGTTTAGGCAGCCCGATTCAGATATTGGTCTTTTGACCCATCACAGATCTTTTCCCTAGCTGATCTGATGGGTCAAAACACCAATTAGCGAAGAATCATCAGAATTGAGCTGCCTGTCTAAACAGCCAATGTGTCACTGCTAAATACTGATACGTTGTATTTGTTTTGTGTGGGAGATCATTTTAAATGGTTCAAGATAAAGCATCGCAAGTCAAACTCAACAGTAGGCCTACAATTTGTACCAAGAACCTCACTTCACGTGTTTTGTAATGGATGACTATTCTTACAAAGCATTAGTAGCCTATTTACCTGTATGTAAAAACGTTTTATATATACAGAAGAAACCGAGGCGCCACAAGGTCGACAATTCGGGAAAATCCAGAACGCAAGTCACTCAACCCACACTTTTATGTGTTTATGCAGGCCAATCAACTTCAATCACAGACATCTGTGGCATCCTGTAGGCCTAACAACAAGTGCATTGCGGCAACGTGACTATCAATTTCCTGAAGCTGGTGATCAAATTGGGGGAAATAACTATTGTCATCTCTCTCAAGACAGATTCAGTGAGAAAACCAAGGGTGAGTCTGCATGTTGGCCCTGATCGCCTTGGTAAGAGACTGTACCGTAATCACCAACGTGATCAGGGCATTACACAATCAAGCGATTGAACTCGATAGTTTCAATAACTATTTAATCCGATCGATCAAAGGGATCTCATATAATTCGATTTTTTTATTTAAATACTTGATATTTTCTAAGGTAGGATGTGGAGATATTGTGTGGCAGAAAAGTTATTATTCAAACGCACGGCCTCAGCTGAGCAGTGAGCTCGAGCAAGACGTGTCATCCTCATTCAGAACTTCTATCAAATAGTAGAATGCAGATGGTTACGTTTTGAGGAGAAATTAATACAATTTGACCAAGTAAGTGTGTATAGAATGTCATTGTAGGCTTACTCATTATTTGCTAAAGACTTTCAAAGGTTTGTTGGGCCATTAATTCTAGCTCTGCTCACGAAGCTAATTTGATTTTGACAGCTAATTCAGACTGTAGTAGGCTACTAATAGGCTACTTTACAATCTTGAATTATTATAGTATAATGAAATCAACTATCATGTGTAATAATTGATTGTAATTGGTAAGTATTTGTTTTTATTTAGGAAGTGTGTGTGTGTGTGTATGTATGTATGTATGTATGTATGTATGTATGTATATGTGTGTATATCTCTCTCTCCAGTCAAAAGTTTTAAACATTTACTCATTCAGGTGTTTTTCTTTATGTTTTACTATTTTCTACATTGTAGAATAAAGTGAAGACATCAACTATGAAATGACACATGGAATCATGTAGTAACCCCAAAAAGTGTTAAACAAATCAAAATATATTTTATATTTGAGATTCTTCAAATAGCCACCCTTTCCCTCGATGACAGCTTTGCACACTCTTGGCATTCTCTCAACCAGCTTCACCTGGAATGCTTTTCCAACAGTCTTGAAGGAGTAACCACATTTGCTGAGCACTTGTTGGCTGCTTTTCCTTCACTCTGCGGTCCGACTCATCCCAAACCGTCTCAATTTGGTTGAGGTCGGGTGATGCAGCACTCCATCACTCTCCTTCTTGGTCAAATAGCCCTTAAACACCCTGGAGGTGGGTTTTGGGTCATTGTCCTGTTAAACAAATGATAGACCCCCTAAGCGCAAACCAGATGGGATGGCTTATCGCTGCAGAATGCTGTGGTAGCCATTGCTGGTTAAGTGTGCCTTGAATTCTAAATAAATCACAGACCGTGTCACCAGCAAAGCACCATCACACCTCTTCCTCCATGTTTCATGGTGGGAACCACACAAGCGGAGATCATCCATTCACCTACTCTGCGTCTCACAAAGACACGGCAGTTGGAACCAAAAAACTCAAATTTGGACTCATCAGACCAAAGGACAGATTTCCACTGGTCTAATGTCCATTGCTCGTGTTTCTTGGCCCAAGCAAGTCTCTTCTTCTTATTGGTGTCCTTTAGTAGTGGTTTCTTGGCAGGAAATCGACCATGAAGACCTGATTCACGCAGTCTCCTCTGAACAGTTGATGTTGAGATGTGTCTGTTACTTGAACGCTGTGAAGCATTTATTTGGGCTGCAATCTGAGGTGCAGTTAACTCTAATGAACTTATCCTCTGCAGCAGCGGTAACTCTAGGTACTTTGACTGGTACTGTATTCAGCTGATAACTTTAACAATAAAACATACTGTATTTACATTCAAACCTATATTGTCACTTAATAGTATAGTAAACACTTTCCAATTGTTTCTTTTCCACAAGATGGGCACAACGACATGAGCACAGGAGCCACCTACAGACCAGGCAGCCAAGGGACCATGGAAGATCCGGACACCCAGGAGGGCCTGCAGGTGTGTGTGCTGTGCGTGAGGTGGGTCAATATTATCTCAGTGTGTGGTTGAGTCTTCTTTCTTTTATTCTTCTTCAGGTGACACAGTCCACCATCCTCTACCTCATCCAAGAAACCACCAAGCTAGCAACTCCCACCCCTGTCCACAACCGCTCCATAGACTCAAAGCCTAAGACTTCACCTGTATCAAATGAAAGGTCTAAAAAGGATCAAGTGTCTGATCATAGACCTTATCCTCCTCAGCACAATTCCTCTCTCACGAGCCTTCATAACCAGCCAAAAGATGACTTAGAACAATGTAGGAGACATACAAACTCAGTCCTGCCCAGTCGTCATAGTAGCAGCAGTCCGTGGGAGTTGATGAGCCTGATCAACATGCAGTGTGAGAGACTCCTCCAGTCAGACGACCAAGAGGAGGGAACCTCAGCTAGTGCTCTGTTGGTTCCTATAGACTCTGACGATCATCCTCCTGAAGGTGTGGGGTGCAGTAAGAACACTGTCCCTGTCTGCCCCACTCTAGTCAGTACCAGAGTGGATTCTCCCCATCCTCATGTCAGGTCCAGGGGAGAGATGGGTGAGTTGGGTGGAGGTGGTTATTGCTCACCCACAAGTCCACGTACCAGTTCTCAGACATCACCGGGTGTCAATGGCAGCTACAAAACTAAACCTGGTGTGGGAGCTTCAGACTCTGAAGTTGTGACGAACAAAGAAACAGGAGTCACGTTTTGTCTTAACGGTGATGGATTGTCTGTGAGTGAAGAAAGCAGAAAGGTCTGTGCCTTAGTCCAAGAAGACGACACAGTGAAGGAGGCCCGTCCTGAGGCAAAAGACGGGCTGTCAGTTAAACATCCGTCTGTGTCATATATAAACCTGTTTGGGCAACCGCTTGTCCACAAGGTAGCTACAATTAAGGATGCGGCAAGTCTGTCACCTCCCTCCATAGACACCATGACATGCATACATCCAGGCCCAGAACAGCTGAACCTTAACATGACCCTGGACTTCAACTCAAACATATGTTTCACCTTTGACCCCAAGGAAGACATGCCACCAGCCCCGAACTCCCCTCATAATACTATGTTGCTCATATTGAACAGTGAAGCAGGGTCTGTGATTGTGAACGCAAAGTCAGTACAAGATGCCCGTTTTCCAGGCGTCAAAGCAGAGCTCCACGAAAGCTCCATGGAAGAGAACACAGACACAGTACAAGATACCAGTGTTATTACAGACTCTCCAATGGACCTCACCCAAAGGTGTATGGACATGGAGGATGACATGGCCACTATCCCCGCAGCCCCGAAGTGTCCCTCTCCATCTAACCCCATGTGCAGGTCCACCAAGGCCCCCAGGAAGCAGCTCCATCCCAGCCGGAGTGTGGATGTTGGAGACCCAGACTTCCAGGGAGTGACGTTCCGGATGCAGACGGAGCTGGACGACCGCAGAGAGCAGTGTCGCCTTCTCATCACCTCCAAGAAGTACAGGTATGGGTGATGTCAGAGTATGCTTTGCTCTTTCTCCCCATAACTCAAATACACCTATTATATTATTTAGAGCTGCCTTAGGTAATAAAAAGTATTATATGAAATTCAATTTGTATGTCACAAATTTCCCTATGCAGTATATTGTTGTAAAATATGTTCTCTACAAACAAACTGCTTTATTAAGGTGTCCGAGTGAAGAGCTCTCTAGTGGTCTGACCAGGAGGTCACTGAGAGCAGGCAGGTCCCATTCATCCCAGAGTTCCATGAGGACCAGCAGCTCTGAAGAGAGCGACCCCTCATCCAGTGACTACCAATCTCTACCACTTTTCACCAGGAGGGGGCGCCACTACTGCACAAAACAATACCAGCACTGTAGAAATAGGCAGAACACTACACTCTTAGAAAAAAGGGTTCATGAGAGGTTATTTGCAGCGACTGGATGTTCTGTGTAGAACTATTTCTACTCCAGTAATCCAGGAGGGGGTACCATTACAACACAAATCCAAACACTTTAACTAGAACCATAGACAGGTGGAATACATTTGATGAGGGGGAGTTTTAATGGAGGTATTTTGGGAAACTGCTGTGTAAACATCCTAAGACTTTAATGAGTAACGTAGGGTACAGTGTTGAGGGCAGGGTTGCAAGATCAGGTTGTGCTTTGGCACTCCCACTCACCGTGCACCTAGAAAGAAAACAGAATGAAAGAGAAGCCGCATACTGGGTCATTGAAACACGTCATTTCATTATTCTACAACATATTTAGCAGGATTATGGCACAAGGCCTATTTGTTTGTACTGATAGCCACTCCTTTCTCCCCATCAGAGAATAAGATCTGTGCCTCGTGCTGCACCTCGAAGACTCCTCTGTGGCGAGATGCTGAGGACGGCACCCCGCTGTGTAACGCCTGTGGAATAAGGTGAGTCGCATTAAATACAGTGCATTATCAAGCACATCGTCACGGCCCAGAGTTTCTCCTGGTCAGGTCACGTGGCCATGAACTCTGACCCTGTGGTTATAGTAAATGGTGACAGTGACGTAGATGGTTTGATGACCACAACATAACCCTATATGTGAGCAGAATTAGGACTTGAAGGACACGTAAGGCCATCAATCAGTGTGACCTACAGTTGAAGTCGGAAGTTTACATACACTTAGGTTGGGGTCATTAAAACTCGTTTTTCAACCACTCCACAAATGTCTTGTTAACAAACTATAGTTTGGCAAGTCGGTTAGGACATCTACTTTGTGCATGACACAAGTCATTTTTTCAACAATTGTTTACAGACAGATTATTTCACTGTATCACAATTCCAGTGGGTCAGAAGTTTACAAACACTTAGTTGACTGTGCCTTTTAAAAGATTGGAAAATTCCCGAAAATGATGTCATGGCTTTAGAAGCTTCTGATAGGCTCATTGACATCATTTGAGTCAATTGGAGGTGTACCTGTGGATGTATTTCAAGGCCTACCTTCAAACTCAGTGCCTCTTTGCTTGACATCATGGGAAAATCAAAAGAAATCAGCCAAGACCTCAGAAAAAAATTGTCGAGCTCCAAGTCTGGTTCATCCTTGAGAGCAATTTCCAAACACCTGAAGGTACAACATTCATCTGTACAAACAATAGTACACAAGTATAAACACCATGGGACCACGCAGCCGTCATACCGCTCAGGAAGGAGACGCGTTCTGTCTCCTAGAGATGAACGTACTTTGGTGCGAGAACTGCAAATCAATCCCAGAACAACAGCAAAGGACCTTGTGAAGATGCTGGAGGAAACCGGTACAAAAGTATCTATATCCACAGTAAAACGAGTCCTATATCGACATAACCTGAAAGGCCGCTCAGCAAGGAAGAGCCACTGCTCCAAAACTGCCATAAAAAATCCAGACTACAGTTTGCAACTGCACATGGGGACAAAGATTGTACTTTTTGGAGAAATGTCCTCTGGTCTGATGAAACAAAAATAGAACTGTTTGGTCATAATGACCATCGTTATGTTTGGAGGATAAAGGGGGAGGCTGAAGAACACCATCCCATCCGTGAAGCATGGGGGTGGCAGCATCATGTTGTGGGGGTGCTTTGCTGCAGGAGGGACTGGTGCACTTCACAAAATAGATGGCTTCATTAGGAAGGGAAATTAAGTGGATATATTGAAGCAACATCTCAAGACATCAGTCGTAAGTTAAAGCTTGGTCGCAAATGGGTCTTCCAAATGGACAATGACCCCAAGCATACTTCCAAAGTTGTGGGAAAATGGCATAAGGACAGCAAAGTCAAGGTATTGGAGTGGCCATCACAGAGCCCTGACCTCAATCCTATAGAAAATGTGTGGGCAGAACTGAAAAAGTGTGTGTGAGCAATGAGGCATACCAATCTGACTCGGTTACACCAGCTCTGTCAGGAGGAATGGGCCAAAATTCACCCAACTTATTGTGGGAAGCTTGTGGAAGGCTACCCGAAATGTTTGACACAAGTTAAACAATTGAAACGCAATGCTCCCAAATACTAATTGAGTGTATGTAAACTTCTGACCCACTGGGAATGTGATGAAAGAAATAGAAGCTGAAATAAATCATTCTCTCTACTATTATTCTGACATTTCACATTCTTAGAATAAAGTGGTGATCCTAACTGACCTAAGACAGGGAATTTTTACTAGGATTAAATGTCAGTAATTGTGAAACTGAGTTTAAATGTATTTGGCTAAGGTGTATGTAAACTTCCGACTTCAAATGTTTATCCCCTGTTATTCTCCTCCATGTCTACTTACTCCTCAGGTATAAGAAGTACAAGGTGCGCTGTCTGCAGTGTTGGCACATCCCTAGGAAGGAGGGCAACTCCAACTCGCGCTGCTTCAAATGTGGAAACTCATCACGGCTGGCTACGTCCCACCGCAAGCACTCTGCCTTGTAGGGGAAGTGAACACACTTAGGCCTTGGCATGAGGTCCTAGACACTGATACCACAGACAGTCTCCCTCCAGGTACATGGTAATTGGCCACACCTCCTGACTTTGCGACTCTTGGAGTTATTTGATCATTTATTACATCGCATACTGTCATGGCGGGTCACGGTGTTGGCTGAGCCGTGGTGAGTCAGTCTGACGGGTCTGGCTGCTTTTAGCACTGTAGCGTGTGCTAGTCACTTTAGGAAGAAAGAGTTCAATAGAAGAACAGTCTCCTGCTTGGAGGCTGCGTCTGTTGACAATAGACTGTCTGTGTCTGAAACGACTCTGACAAAAGTAGTGCACTATACAGGAAATTGGGAGTCTCTGGCCAAAGGTAGTGCACTATAGGGACTAAGGACCCATGGCTCTGGCCAAAGGACCCATGGCTCTGGCCAAAGACAGTGCCCTGCTTTACTGGGAGTAGGTAGCCATTTAGGACTGTTTACTCCCCTTGTTTACTAGGCTTGACCTTGGTACTATCCAGTTTGTATGTTACATTAAGTTCAATTAAGTTGAGTGATATATTATCTTTTGTTCTTGTTTAGTTTGTATTTTGTTTTTTAAATTTGTTTTTCTATTTGGTTGTTTCTGGACAGCCCTTAGCATTAACTGGCTGGATTAGAGATGAAGCAATTCCTTATCTTGACTGTTTCCTGTAAACAAAATAAACGTGTGTGTTTGGTGTGCACTTTTGGGTTTGGTGTGCATAAAATTCTTGTTAACATATCTTTTCCGGTTTGTTTTCATTTTATCTCTCAACCCTCTGAATGTGTGTGCCTACGACTTGGTCTAGAATGAGGAATATGAATTGATGCGGAACCATATTCATACTGATTTGTGAGAATTACTTCAGGGATGTTTCTATGCTTAAATTAAATGCAATTAGTGGGACTTTAAAATGTATCAAAATAAGAAAGAGGCAAGTTTAATATCAGAAACTGCTGCAGCAGGATTGAATACATGACCTGGCCTGTGCATTATTTTGTGCCTGTAGTGAAACGGCTCTTTTCTTTTGCCGAGGTCTTTTTTTCAAATCAGATAAGTACATAATCCATTCAGAAATAATAACCACACAGTATTTGCCATGTGCTTGGCCACCCACTTGCGTTATCTGCTGATTTGGGGATCTGCTGGAAATATTGGAATTCTCATTAAGTATTTAGTGTAGACCAGTTTTAAATTAAAATCTGGCGACTGCTAGCTTGTCTTTCACATGTATAGTAGATAAGTAGCCTATCCTAATCATAACATTTAGTTAAATAATATATTATTCGTTATAGCTGGCCATAAACAAAATGGAAAGAATGGCTAATACATGATGAATTTTAATTGATTATACGATATCGAGTTAGCTAGTGTCTTTAACGCCCTTACAATGTTTATGCATTACTGCAAAGAGACCACACGTAAAAGCGCAGCACTGGCACCGAAGTAATTTTGTCCTAGCTCTCCTGCTTCATAAATGTTTACTTTCAGAAAACAATACATTTTGAACCATATTTGACTCTCGAGTGAAATAAAAGCCATCATAAAAGGATGCTATGGATCGAGAACTGGGTAGGATTGGCATTTGTTGTGGGAGACAGATTCTATTAAAATAAAGGGCTGTAGGTATTCAATAATGGTTTTACAAATGGGAGTCCTGTTATCTGTTAAATGCATCGAAGAAAACTGACAATAGTTCCCCCATCAAATGATTTACAATCAGGCTTCTGATTTGAGTACAACAAAGTGCATTTTTATTGAGTGGATGACAACAAGCCTCAAAGACTAAGTGTAGCCTATGTACTAATGTGCCATTGTGTGTTGGACATAAAGTTGTCTAATGGCCTCTGCTTTATTCCATACGTTAGTTCTCCCCAAGATCAAAAACACGTTTGTAGGCCTAATGATTGTTGTGACTGCTTGTGATGGATGTTTACTTTAGTAAGTCTTTGTCGTAATTATTTTCAGGACTGAAGAGAAAGAGCAGCAGGAGGAGGGGGGTGAAAAGTATTTTGGTGCAGTTGTTTTTTTTTTGTTTTTTTTTGTTAATGAAAAGCGAAAAGGCAGGAGGCAGGCCCGTCGCGTGTGTCGGCTCTGGCTGGTGTCCGACCCGAAGCTTCTCATCTCGCCTGTTGGCGCATGCAGGTGGCACCGGACCCGCGAGAGGATTATGACCCTGGAAGGAGAGCTCGAGCTCATGGAGAGGGCAGATATCGACGTGGAGGGAAAAGGGAACAAAGCTACACGGAACCAGGGGTATGTATCTTTGACCAAAGAAGACGGGGCCGATTTGGAGCAGCAACGCGCTGCGTCCCTGTCTCCAAAACAGCCAGCGAAGGATACGGAGGATGAGGGTGACTTTACGCCAAAGTGCACAAAGAGAATCGCTGCCTCGGTGAAACCTCCGTACTCCTACATCGCTCTTATCACCATGGCAATCCTCCAGAGCCCGAAGAAAAGACTGACTCTCTCGGAGATATGTGACTTCATCAGCCAGCGCTTCACGTATTACCGGGAGAAGTTCCCCGCGTGGCAGAACTCCATCCGTCACAACTTGTCCCTCAACGACTGCTTCGTCAAAATGCCCCGGGAGCCCGGTAACCCCGGGAAGGGGAACTACTGGACGTTAGACCCTATGTCGTCTCATATGTTCGAGAACGGGAGCTTCCTACGGCGGAGGAAACGTTTCAAACGGCAGAATTACCGATTTGGGATGATGGACACCCGGTGCCCGCTCGAGCGCAGCAGCGTGCTCCCTGGATTTTCCTTCTACGGGGCGAACGGAATAGGGCCGTGTCATTTTCAGGTACCCGGTTTGGAATTGTACCATCACTTGGGCATCGAACATCAATCTGTTTCTAACCAAAGCATCCCACCAGTGAGCAGCATCTTGCCCGCGCTCTCCTCACTTTTATCAAGGAATTCGAACATTGTCCAAAAGACGTTTCTTACACCTCCGTCTCTTAGCTTTGAGAATTTCGAAACGACGCACCGCTCAGCCTCCACAGTGGCCCAAGCTTTGGTCCCCGGATCTTCATTTCTGTCCCCGGCCTCGCTCCATTCGATGGGCGCTCCGCATCTCTGGAGCTTTCATCCCGAGTACCACAAACTGCGCTCTCTCCCCAACTCCAGCCGTATAGCAAATGAACTCTTGCAGCAACTTGGTGACAAATAGCTTAATCAATAGTGTTTTCTGTATTGACGTGGATTCATCAGGGAAAACCAACTTTCATAGATTTGTATCTATTCAATTTAATAAATGCTTCAAATGAAAAAAATATATATGTTTTGAAGGTGTCAATTGAGTCAAAATGTCTAACAATGTTAGTGGCCAACCCCAAAAATGTTTTGCAATATAAATGTTTGAGGCCTATATTTTGTGTAAATAAGCACTTTATAATGATATGTTTTCATTTGATTTATAACGACATTTGGCAACTTATCATTAATTGCAATGTTGAAAACAACTAAATTTAAAAAATCAAATCATGGCAAAAAACATTTTGTAATTGAACATGTCAGATTTATTATGCAACTCGTCTTGATTCACTGACGCAGAACCTCTCAGAATTAGCCTAATCTAGCATATGCGCCAATCTTGCCAGTGGCAAATTTAATCTCTATACTTTGAAAATGTTATATTTTGCCTTATCTATCTTTAAGGCGAAGTGTGTTTTCCTACACTACAATCAATAACACACAAAATATTTGGAGCGCAAACTATGTGGAGCCCTGAAACATAAAAACACAAGTTTTCAATAGCCTTTTATTTTGAAAGGTGCTGGTCTTATTTTTGTTTAAATTGACAATATTTGGTTTGATTGACTGGCGTTTTAATTTTACAAATTACCATTTGAAAATGTTTCATTCAGTAGCTTACTTTCTGCTATATTTGGCCATGCCTGCGTGGCAGAAAATACGAGCTTCACCTGCTTGGGCACGCGAGTGGAAACCGTTTAAATGTGACGACATTGAGTTTATTTTATTTTATTCTTCGTGTCAACGTGTGATTGATTTCCACACCAATTGTTTGTTTTTTTAAGCTGTAATATATATGCAAGATCTCACAGTGCACACACACATCTGCCCATTCTTCATCTCTCGCTCGAGTTTTTCTGTATGCGTGTGTGTGTGAATCTGTGCGTGGCCTGCACCAGTACATGTGTTAGAAAGAAGGCATTCCACTGTCAAAACGAACGCCTTCGTATTATAAAGGCCTACAGTTCCAAATCCGGCACGCTAAATAAGTTATGAAACATCTGCTTGTTCTGTAATGTTGTTACACGATTAATCAGACGCATCTAGAGAGATCCAGCCTACATTAAACATCACATTGCTATATTGAGTGTAATGTGCAATTGTTTACTTCAATGTAGCCTATATTTGTCTGTGTCTATAGATTCTGTGTGCTGCATAGTTCGTTTTGTCTTGGACTTGGGCTGTAGTGTTTACCATATGCCTGCCTCTCTGTTGCAGAAAGACCCATGTCAGCATTACTACACAGCTTTAACACACTCATATTACTCACTTCAGTTGAAACCATCAGTGGATACAGCATAGGGATACTATTAATACATACATTTGTGGATGGATGGACATGTGTTTCGGAGCATTTGATCTCCTGTTATAAATCCTAGTGTTATTGGATTGCTGAGCATCGGAACACACAAAACCTCTCCACTTTCCATCATTGGTCATCTCAATGAGCTGTTTGCTTTTCCTGGCACACACCATCATATTGGGCTTTTAATCAATTATACCTTTTTCTCCTTCCCCCGTTCCCCTGCCTCTGTGTGTGCGTGTGTGTGCACGTCACCCGTGCGCCCCATTAAAACTCAACTCTGCACTGTGTTTTAAAGGCCCCTGTGTGCGCATGGCGGGCGATATGAAGGAGTGTGTATTTGGAAAAGGGGACCCCCCTCGTGGCAGCAGATGACAGTGACATATAGCAGGAGTGCCACCCAGAAGGCCTATGAGCTCACACTTCAACCATGCATCCACAGAGAACCAGAGAGATGAAGGGAGGAAGGGATAGATGGAGAGAGAGAGAGAGAGAGAAAGTGTGTGTGCACATGGGTGCACGGGCACAAGTGTTTGTGTGGAGCTTCAGAGTTTCAGGAGAACAAGGACACAGATGATGGTGCCAGAAAGGAGTTTAGTAGAGGACAGGGAGATGTGTTTGTAAAAGGGAACATCTGAAGAGTAATCGAGAGAAAGAGAGTTTAACAATGGTGATGGTGGTGACAAAGAGTGGCTTTGATTTTACAGTCAGGTATTTACCCGGTTACTGAGAAATTACATCATAATTACCTATAATTACATTTGGATCTTTGTGTTTTGCTGAAACAACCACTCCTATGTGCCGTTAAGTACCAGGTAGTTTAGAACTCTTTGAAGTAAGTGCAAAAATTCCATTCTTACCACATAAGTGTAAATAGGGACTGTCAAGTAAAATCCTTCCATCCTATTCTGTTGAAATAACTTTGACCGCAATGTTCTTACCCAGGACCTGTATTCAAAAAGTATCTCAGAATAGAAGTGCTGATCTAGGATCAGGTCCCCCTTGTCCATATAATCTTATTCATTATGATATAAAATGTGTGTTGCAACGGCAAAACTGATCCTACATCAGCACTCAGAGACATTTTACGAATATGGTCCCAGATTCTCTTCTATTACTTTTAGAGATGTGTTGCACCGAATGTTTCCAATTATCTCATAGCTAGAAATAGGACCACAACAAAAGCAGGAAAAAATTAAAGTCCAAATAGCCCTATTTGCTCTGCTATGTTTAGCCTCGCTACGTGATGTCACAGAAGACAGCCAGATGTCATGACTTCACCCTCACTCACCCCTTAACCGATCCAACACATCAATCTATGTGTGTGTATACAGTGTGTGTGTGTGTGTGTGTGTGTGACAGTGTGTGTAACTCAAAGCGAGTGACGTCACCGATTGAAACGCTATTAGCGCGCACCACCGCTAACTAGCTAGCCATTTCACATCGGTTACATGTGTGTGCGCGCACATACCCATCTCTACCACACATCAGTCACAAACCCCAGTTTCCAGGTCAACAAACAGCACCAGCCATTTACTTCTTAGAGGAAAGACAGATTGACAGAACTGTCGGAAAGAAAAGAAGCTCTGCATATCGGACCACGTACTATGGGGTTTGATTCTACCCAGATACTACCCAGATACTACCCAGGTCTTGTGTGATTTGTAGATGGAGGGGTATTTGGTTCGGATCAGCCTCTTTTGATGGAAAAAACTGTTGACCTTGATGTTAGAAACACACACACACAACTATGCTGCTCTCCTTGTGCCACCTTGGTGTACGAGGCAGGGTGGACTAGTGTGTATGTGTGTGTTGTGTCTCTGCTTCTCTTTCCTACTGCTCCTCACTTCCTTCTTCTCTCTTCTCTCTTGCTTATCTTTCTATCCAAACTCTCACCTCCTTGTCTTTGCTCAGCCCCCCCTCTCTCTCTCCCTCTCCCTCTCCCTCTCCCTCTCCCTCTCCCCTCTGCCAGTCTGCCCTCTGCTGTAGTTCATATCTGTATTATAGGTCCATGCCACCCAGCCGGCTGTGTAGTGAATATGCTGTTCATCCAGCCCAGCGCTAGCTAGCTCACTGTGTTGGTGGTCCCTGGTGTAGGCTGCATCCTCCTCCTCTCCTGTTCCTTTTTTTTTATATAGCAAACACAAAATGGTTCCTAATTCTCTGCTGCTGGAGGGTTGTTATTTGTGGCTTTTGGCTAGGGCAGCATAGCCAGGCTTTTAATTAGAAAAAGCTGCTGGATCTCCAGTTGTCTTTTCTTCCTTCGTGGCCTGAAGGACTCTCGCTCCAGATCTGGAATAGTACAGAACAATTCATTAGGTTCTCAGACACTTAGGGTTGTTGTGATCTGTCTGGGTGGAACCTGTTGAAGTATGAGATTGAGTCCACACTTTATTTGGATAGTTCAGATAGTCCCTCTGTAGATGCTCTAGAGATTGTCATACTATCAACAAACTATCCATTGATAAGCAACTGCTTGCTAAGGTTAGGTTTAGAATAAGGATTAAGTTTAGGGTTAGGATAAGGGTTAAGGTTAGAGCTAGGCTTAGGGTTAGTAGATAGATAGATAGTTGAAATGTAACTGATAGTCTGTAGAGCATCTACAGATGGACTATCCAAATAAAGTGTTACCGAGATTGAAGCAGGCTAGTGGTGGTCTCCTATGCCTAGGGTTATGGGTTAGAACGAGGGAGGGAGAGAGAGAGAGAGAGAGAGGGGAGGATGAAAATCAAAATAAAGAGTTTCTCACAGTATGTTCCGGAGCGTTTGGGGGCTGGACAGACTGCGCTGTGCTGTGTGCCGTCCTACAGCCCATAAAATCATAAATATACCCCTGCCATCACTACCTCTCTCTTTCTCCTCTCCCTGCTCTGTGTCCAGCTCTGCCTCCAGTGCTCATAAAACCAGAGCTGACAGGTGCTGGAGACCCAAAGCAGGACTGAGGGAGGGAGAGAGAGAAGGAGAAGGAGTGCTTTTACAGTGTCTTAATTGTAGACGCTACAGTGGAGGGTGCGTTCAGACAGGGCAACACAGTGCTACAGATCTAGAATCAGCTTCACTCCCCAAGTCCTAACCTGACCTAAGACTAGACTGACCTAAGACTAGCATTTACAGCACAGGGAAACTTAGACCTGAAGCCAACATGCCTCAATACCTGAACCACATTTCCTCAACCCAGAGAGGGGGAGAGGTAGGGGGAGAAAGGGCGAGTCAGCCAGACCAGTGGGGGAGGGAATGACAGTGTCAATGGTAGCTTTGTTATTTTAGAGGAGGACTTGTTACTCCCACCCTCTCCTCCTTCCCCCCTTCCCCAGCCTTGTGGGTCCAGCCAGTTACACAGATGGGAGCGGGGGGATTGCTAGGATGTTTTCCGGGGTCGTATTGACGATCCCACATACCGCACTGCCGGACCACCCTGGTGGAATTATTATTTGGTCTAGTAAACGTGCATGAAGAGATTCTCTCTCTCTCTCCTTTCCAATGTTCATATTTTATTCACTGATAGTTCGCCTGGTTTCACAGCTGTCACACCACTCATTTAGCTACAGTAGGCCTAGCATCATTAGCTACAGTAGGCCTAGCATCATTAGCTACAGTAGGCCGAGCATCATTAGCTACAGTAGGCCGAGCATCATTAGCTACAGTAGGCCGAGCATCATTAGCTACAGTAGGCCTAGCATCATTAGCTACAGTAGGCCTAGCATCATTAGCTACAGTAGGCCTAGCATCATTAGCTACAGTAGGCCGAGCATCATTAGCTACAGTAGGCCGAGCATCATTAGCTACAGTAGGCCTAATTAGTAGCATCATTTTTGGAATACAGGATGCATTGCTGGAATTTGTATTTGTGTAATGACCGACGCTGGAGATGAGAAGCAGGTACGGGGAGTCAACATTTATTCAGGAACAGACAGGTAATAAAACAGGAACAGCGTCAGCACACGGGTAAACAACGACGATTAATGCTGAAGTAGGGAACAGGGTGGGTAACCAGACAGGTAATGAGAGAGGTGATTGAGTCCAGGTGAGTTCAATAATCACTGATGCGCGTGATGGGGGGGAAGGCAGGTGTGTGTAATGATGGTGGCAGGAGTGCGTAATGCTGGGGAGCATGGCGCCTTCGAGCGCCAGGGAGGGGGAGCAGGAGCAGGCGTGACAGTACTCCCCCGGGCGAGCCTGACGGGCCGGCCAAGGCACGGGCGCTGGACTGGGAGCCTGGCGAGCCGGCTGACGCATAAGAGCCCGACGATCCGGCTAGGGCGTGAAAGACGGCACTCCTGCAATCCCCCCGTAATGCTGGGGAGGCATAGCAGCCTGGCAAGCCAACTGGGCGTAAAAACCTGATGATCCAGCTGAGGCCCGACGTGGGATGGGCACCTTCTGAGCCAACCGGGGCAAGAACCTCTCGAGCCAGCTAGGGCGTGACAGCCTGAAGAGCTGGCTTAGGCACCCCCGGTTCCATCGGTCAGGCCCCGGACCCGACGTCACCACCAACCGGAACGCCAGCACTCCCCGATGCTTCGTATGATGGCTTCAGCATTCTGTAAGGGCCGACGCTGGAGATGAGAAGCAGGTACGGGGAGTCAACATTTAAACAGGTACAGACAGGTAATAAAACAGGAACAGCGTCAGCACACGGGTAAACAACGACAAACGACAATTCATGTTGAAGTAGGGAACAAAGCGAGGAACCAGACAGATATAGGGGAGGTAATGACAGAGGTGATTGAGTCCAGGTGAGTTCAATAATCGCTGATGCGCGTGACGGGGGGAAGGCAGGTGTGGGTAATGATGGTGGCAGGAGTGCGTAATGCTGGGGAGCCTGGCGCCTTCGAGTGCCAGGGAGGGAGAGCCGGGGGCAGGCGTGACAATTTGTATTTATTATGGATCCCCATTACTCTTCCTGTGGTCCAGCAAAATTAAGGCGGTTTATACAGTTTTAAAAACATTACAATACATTCAGAGATTTCACAACACACTGTGTACCCTAAGACCCCTGTTCCACCACTACCACATATCTACAGTACTAAATCCATGTGTATGTGTGTGTATAGTGCATATGTTATCATGTGTGTGTATACATGTGTCTGTGCCTATGTTTCTGTTGCTTCACAGTCCCTTCACAGTGGTAATATAATGGACCTGTATGTACAGCGTGGTAATATAATGGACCTGTATGTACAGTGTGGTAATATAATGGACCTGTATGTACAGCGTGGTAATAAACTGGACCTGCATGTACAGTGTGGTAATAAACTGGACCTGCATGTACAGCGTGGTAATAAACTGGACCTGCATGTACAGCGTGGTAATAAACTGGACCTGCATGTACAGCGTGGTAATATACTGGACCTGTATGTACAGCGTGGTAATAAACTGGACCTGTATGTACAGCGTGGTAATATACTGAACCTGTATGTACAGTGTGGTAATAAACTGGAGCTGTATGTACAGTGTGGTAATATACTGGACCTGTATGTACAGCGTGGTAATATACTGAACCTGTATGTACAGGGTGGTAATAAACTGGACCTGGATGTACAGCGTGGTAATATACTGGACCTGTGTGTACAGCGTGGTAATATACTGAACCTGTATGTACAGTGTGGTAATATAATGGACCTGTATGTACAGCGTGGTAATATACTGAACCTGTATGTATAGCGTGGTAATAAACTGGACCTGTATGTACAGTGTGGTAATATACTGGACCTGTATGTACAGCGTGGTAATATACTGGACCTGTATGTACAGCGTGGTAATATACTGGACCTGTATGTACAGTGTGGTAATATACTGAACCTGTATGTACAGCGTGGTAATATACTGGACCTGTATGTACAGCGTGGTAATATAATGGACCTGTATGTACAGCATGTGTATAACTTAGACCATAAAGCAATTTTGCAGCACATTTCAACAAACACAAAGTTGTCATAAAGGGCAGATATTTAAAACATGAGAGTTGACAGATGGGCCTCAGATTATAAGAAGTGTTGCTACATTATAAGAAGTGTTGCTACATCATAAGAAGGGTTGCTACATTTTAAGAAGTGTTGCTACATTATAAGAAGTGTTGCTACATTATAAGAAGGGTTGCTACATTATAAGAAGGGTTGATACAGTATAAGAAGTGTTGCTACATCATAAGAAGGGTTGCTACATTATAAGAAGGGTTGCTACATTATAAGAAGTGTTGCTACATTATAAGAAGTGTTGCTACATTATAAGAAGTGTTGCTACATTATAAGAAGTATAAGAAGTGTTGCTACATTATAGGAAGTGTTGCTACATTGTAAGAAGGGTTGCTACATTATAAGAAGGGTTGCTACATTATAAGAAGGGTTGCTACATAATAAGAAGGGTTGCTACATAATAAGAAGGGTTGCTACAGTATAAGAAGTGTTGCTACATTATAGGAAGTGTTGCTACATTGTAAGAAGGGTTGCTACATTATAAGAAGGGTTGCTACAGTATAAGAAGGGTTGCTACATTATAAGAAGGGTTGCTACATTATAAGAAGGGTTGCTACATTATAAGAAGTGTTGCTACATTATAAGAAGTGTTGCTACATTCTAAGAAGTGTTGCTACATTATAAGAAGGGTTGCTACATTTTTTGAAGGGTTGCTACATTTTTTGAAGGGTTGCTACATTATAAGAAGTGTTGCTACATTGTAAGAAGGGTTGCTACATTATAAGAAGTGTTGCTACATTATAAGAAGTGTTGCTACATTATAAGAAGGGTTGCTACATTATAAGAAGTGTTGCTACATTATAAGAAGTGTTGCTACATCATAAGAAGGGTTGCTACATTATAAGACGTGTTGCTACATTATTAGAAGTGTTGCTACATTGTAAGAAGTGTTGCTACATTATAAGAAGGGTTGCTACATTATAAGAAGTGTTGCTCCATTATAAGAAGTGTTGCTACATTATAAGAAGGGTTGCTACAGTATAAGAAGGGTTGCTACATTATAAGAAGTGTTGCTACATTATAAGAAGGGTTGCTACATTATAAGAAGTGTTGCTACATTATAAGAAGGGTTGCTACATTATAAGAAGTGTTGCTACATTATAAGAAGTGTTGCTACATCATAAGAAGTGTTGCTCCATTATAAGAAGGGTTGCTACATTATAAGAAGGGTTGCTACAGTATAAGAAGTGTTGCTACATCATAAGAAGGGTTGCTACATTATAAGAAGGGTTGCTACATTATAAGAAGTGTTGCTACATTATAAGAAGTGTTGCTACATTATAAGAAGTATAAGAAGTGTTGCTACATTATAGGAGGTGTTGCTACATTGTAAGAAGGGTTGCTACATTCTAAGAAGTGTTGCTACATTATAAGAAGGGTTGCTACATTTTTTGAAGGGTTGCTACATTTTTTGAAGGGTTGCTACATTTTTTGAAGGGTTGCTACATTATAAGAAGTGTTGCTACATTGTAAGAAGGATTGCTACATTATAAGAAGGGTTGCTACATTATAAGAAGTGTTGCTACATTATAAGAAGGGTTGCTACATTATAAGAAGTGTTGCTACATTCTAAGAAGTGTTGCTACATTCTAAGAAGTGTTGCTACATTATAAGAAGGGTTGCTACATTTTTTGAAGGGTTGCTACATTTTTTGAAGGGTTGCTACATTATAAGAAGTGTTGCTACATTGTAAGAAGGGTTGCTACATTATAAGAAGGGTTGCTACATTATAAGAAGTGTTGCTACATTATAAGAAGGGTTGCTACATTATAAGAAGGGTTGCTACATTATAAGAAGTGTTGCTACATCATAAGAAGGGTTGCTACATTATAAGAAGTGTTGCTACATTATTAGAAGTGTTGCTACATTGTAAGAAGTGTTGCTACATTATAAGAAGGGTTGCTACATTATAAGAAGTGTTGCTCCATTATAAGAAGTGTTGCTACATTATAAGAAGGGTTGCTACAGTATAAGAAGGGTTGCTACATTATAAGAAGTGTTGCTACATTATAAGAAGGGTTGCTACATTATAAGAAGTGTTGCTACATTATAAGAAGGGTTGCTACATTATAAGAAGTGTTGCTACATTATAAGAAGTGTTGCTACATCATAAGAAGTGTTGCTCCATTATAAGAAGGGTTGCTACATTATAAGAAGGGTTGCTACAGTATAAGAAGTGTTGCTACATCATAAGAAGGGTTGCTACATTATAAGAAGGGTTGCTACATTATAAGAAGTGTTGCTACATTATAAGAAGTGTTGCTACATTATAAGAAGTGTTGCTACATTATAAGAAGTATAAGAAGTGTTGCTACATTATAGGAAGTGTTGCTACATTGTAAGAAGGGTTGCTATATTCTAAGAAGTGTTGCTACATTATAAGAAGGGTTGCTACATTTTTTGAATGGTTGCTACATTTTTTGAAGGGTTGCTACATTATAAGAAGTGTTGCTACATTGTAAGAAGGGTTGCTACATTATAAGAAGGGTTGCTACATTATAAGAAGTGTTGCTACATTATAAGAAGGGTTGCTACATTATAAGAAGTGTTGCTACATTATAAGAAGGGTTGCTACATTATAAGAAGTGTTGCTACATCATAAGAAGGGTTGCTACATTATAAGAAGTGTTGCTACATTATTAGAAGTGTTGCTACATTGTAAGAAGTGTTGCTACATTATAAGAAGGGTTGCTACATTATAAGAAGTGTTGCTCCATTATAAGAAGTGTTGCTACATTATAAGAAGGGTTGCTACATTATAAGAAGGGTTGCTACATTATAAGAAGGGTTGCTACATTATAAGAAGTGTTGCTACATTATAAGAAGGGTTGCTACAGTATAAGAAGTGTTGCTACATTATAAGAAGGGTTGCTACATTATAAGAAGTGTTGCTACATTATAAGAAGTGTTGCTACATCATAAGAAGTGTTGCTACATTATAAGAAGTGTTGCTACATTATTAGAAGTGTTGCTACATTGTAAGAAGTGTTGCTACATTATAAGAAGTGTTGCTCCATTATAAGAAGTGTTGCTACATTATAGGAAGGGTTGCTACATTATTAGAAGTGTTGCTACATTGTAAGAAGGGTTGCTACATTATAAGAAGGGTTGCTACATTATAAGAAGGGTTGTTACATTATAAGAAGGGTTGCTACATTATAAGAAGTGTTGCTACATTATAAGAAGGGTTGCTACATTATAAGAAGTGTTGCTACGTTATACGAAGTGTTGCTACATTATAAGAAGTGGTGCTACATTATAAGAAGGGTTGCTACATTATAAGAAGTGTTGCTACATTATAAGAACGGTTGTTACATCATAAGAAGGGTTGCTACATTATAAGAAGTGTTGCTACATTATAGGAAGTGTTGCTACATTATAAGAAGTGTTGCTACATTATAGGAAGGGTTGCTACATTATTAGAAGTGTTGCTACATTATAAGAAGGGTTGCTACATTATAAGAAGTGTTGCTACATTATAATAAAGGTTGTTACATTATAAGAAGGGTTGCTACATTATAAGAAGTGTTGCTACAGTATAAGAAGTGTTGCTACATCATAAGAAGGGTTGCTACATTATAAGAAGGGTTGCTACATTATAAGAAGGGTTGCTACATTATAAGAAGGGTTGCTACATTATAAGAAGTGTTGTTACATTATGAGAAGTGTTGCTACATTATAAGAAGTGTTGCTACATTATAAGAAGTGTTGCTACATAATAAGAAGTGTTGCTACATTATAAGAAGGGTTGCTACATTTTAATGGTTGCTACATTATAGGAAGTGTTGCTACATTATAAGTCACGCAGAACTGCCCCACGCACCGCCAATCCATCTGTCAATCAAAAGTCATGACTAGGAATCTTACACACACACACACACACACAACCCTGAAATGAAACCACTTGCACCACATTGTAATTTGACTCATGTGATTATAACCCTGCTACAAGTCTGGTCTCCATATGGTCATTCAATACAAATCCATTCAGGCTCTTATGTCTTTCAACTCGGCTCATGTTTTGTGTTTTGTGAAAGAGTCAGGCTTTTCTCTCTCTCTGGTTTCCCCCTTTTCTTGTATTTCCTAGTGTGTGAAGTGCATCCCAGCTCTGTCTGGTTGCTAAGTAGTGGTCTACTTAGCTGAGTTTTTGCTGTGCTTGAGTAAAGCAGGGCAGGACTAAGGCTCAGAGGCCTGTATTGAGCCTGTACAGATGACTCAAGACTCATATTCAATCGTTTATGAAGTGGGCTGTCATTTATATAATGTATCACAGACTCCATACGTTTTATTTGTATCTGATTGTGACTTTCTCTGGTATTTCATACTGATGAAAAGATCCTGCCACGTTGAATTGAGATCAAGTCAATGAAATTGCAAAAATACAAGGTTAATAATGGAATATGGCTTTAAGCCAAACTGAGTCAATTAGTGAATGACTTGTAATTAGACAACTACAAAAGTTAATAACAACTGAACATGGGCTTTTTAACAATCAAATGTATTTATAAAGCCCTTTTTACATCAGCAGATGTCACAAAGTGCTATACAGAAACCCAGCCTAAAACCCCAATCAGCAAGCAATGCAGATGTAGAAGCACGGTGGCTATGAAAAAGTCCCTAGTATTTCCTAGCCACCATTCATCTAACGCATTCGACTCTGCTTTGTGGAGGTCTGTTCTCTTCCCTGGTTAATCACTCAAAAAGGGGATGGAAAGGTGTTGTTTTACAGCCCTTTTATACAGCCGGAGCAAAAACAACACCCCATTACGAGGCCAACGTGAATAAAACTAATAACACCCTATAACCAAGAACGTTACCACATATAACCTTTAATAGTTACAGGTAACACACACACCTTCCTGGCTGTGTGTGTGCGCGTGTGTGTATGTGTTTTTGTGTGTATGGACGTGTGTGTGTGTGTGTGTGTGTGTGTGTGTGTGTGTGTGTGTGTATGTGTGTGTGTGTGTACCGTGTGTGTGTACATGTAGAGATATGAATAGGGATAGTGTATGGGGTTAGAGGGTAATCCAGGATGTTTTATTTTCTCTGCATACAGGTTGAACTAAATCTCTCATTATGAGTACAAGTTATTTATTGGGTCGTTTCAGCCAACTATGAGAAACATGTGGAAATGAAAAATGTTTTATAAATAAAGTTATTAACCTTTGTCTCAATGCATGCCAGAGCCTTGTATGGACCGCTGCCCTGCACATACACACACACACTGACCGATTTGTTTTATAAATTGCATGATAGCCAGGACCACCAAAACAGAGATTGTTTTTTTATCATTGAAAAGTGCAATTACAATCTAATGCTGTGTTACAGGCCACTTCTTTTCCCTGTTAGGCTTTATTTGATTAATTTGGCTGCAGCTTTCATCCTGGGTTTACAAGGCTAAGAGCCCTGAACCACCCATGTAGAGCATGTTAAACACAGGGTTCACCCACTGTAAGATACGTCAACAGCTAGACAGCAGAATGCAGACACATGGGTGTGTGTGGAGACTGGGCAGGACAGAGTGAAAATTGTGGTCGACCTTGATGATTACAGTATCGATAGCCCTGTTCTTCTACAGTGTATGACATCTATCCCCATTGTACATACATTCCCCCTCTTCATCACCATCACATCTATCCCCATGGTACATACATACCCCCTCTTCATCACCATCACATCTATCCCCATGGTACATACATTCCCCCTCTTCATCACCATCACGTCTATCCCCATGGTACATACTGTACATTCTCCCTCTTCATCACCATCACATCTATCCCCATGGTACATACTGTACATTCTC